>NW_026652276.1:230749645-230874039 GCF_009828535.3 Hylobates moloch | reverse complement strand
CCCATTGTCTCAGCCCAAAATCTCCTTAAGCTGATTAGCAACTTCAGCAAAGTCTCAGGATACAAAATCAATGTACAAAAATCACAAGCATTCTTATACACCAATCACAGACAAACAGAGAGCCAAATCATGAGTGAACTCCCATTCACAATTGCTTCAAAGAGAATAAAATACCTAGGAATCCAACTTACAAGGGATGTGAAGGACCTCTTCAAGGAGAACTACAAACCACTGCTCAATGAAATCAAAGAGGATACAAACAAATGGAAGAACATTCCATGCTCATGGGTTGGAAGAATCAATATCGTGAAAATGGCCATACTGCCCAAAGTAATTTATAGATTCAATGCCATCCCCATCAAGCTACCAATGACTTTCTTCACAGAATTGGAAAAAACTACTTTAAAGTTCATATGGAACCAAAAAAGAGCCCGCATTGCCAAGTCAATCCTAAGCCAAAAGAACAAAGCTGGAGGCATCACGCTACCTGACTTCAAACTATACTACAAGGCTACAGTAACCAAAACAGCATGGTACTGGTACCACAACAGAGATATAGATCAATGGAACAGAACAGAGCCCTCAGAAATGATGCCGCATATCTACAACTATTTGATCTTTGACAAACCTGACAAAAACAAGAAATGGGGAAAGGATTCCCTATTTAATAAATGGTGCTGGGAAAACTGGCTAGCCATATGTAGAAAGCTGAAATTGGATCCCTTCCTTACATCTAAACATTCTTATGCCCATACTTGATGATCATTTATAACATATCCAATATTCTGAATATGTGGGGTTTTTAAATGTTTATTAAACTGGACTTTTTCTACCTTTCAATATAATGTGGAAGGGGGTAGGAATGAGTTTTTTTAACCAAAGCTTGACAGACTAAAAAAGAGATATTATTATCCACTAAAGAACAGTCTCTCAAAGACACAAATAAAAGCATCTTACACTTTTTTAAAAGAGGAAAGAGCAAAAGGAACAGTGATCAAAATCAGGAAGGAAGGCTGCATGCTGACTCTGCATGTTCTCTGCAGAAACTCCAGTAAACGTTCCTGAAACTGAAACAACAGTAAAGAAAAAGTCAAATAGGAATAATTGTGTGGGTGAATACCAGGGTGTGTGTGTGTTTTTTTTAAAGTAACAGTAAAAACACCACATTTCAGGCTTTAGGAGTCTTGCACCAGCAAAGAAACAGTGCATAATTCTGTAGGACTGAGGAGGTAGAGAAAGGCTGAGGAAAAAGGGGACTCTTGGAAACAGTGGGGAGGATTTCAGGATTTTTCTTTCTTTTAAATTAGTACTATATTTATTCTTTTTCATTACCTTGTTCCTTTTTTAATTTTTATTTTTATTTCAATAGTTTTTGGGGTACAGGTGGTTTTTGGTTACATGGATAAGTTATCTAGTTGTGATCTCTGAGATTTTAGTGCACCCGTCACCCAAGCAGAGTACACTGGACCCAATGTGTCGTCTTCTATCCCTCATCCCCCTCCCAATCTTCCCCGCTCCCAGTTCCTTAGTCCATTATATCATTCTCATGCCTTTGCGTCCTCATAGCTTAGCTCCCACTAAGAAATGAGAAAATACACTATTTGGTTTTCCATTCCTGAGTTGCAAGTGGGATCTCCCAGGGCACCACTAGACAGGTCAGATAATGACATTTTTCTAGAAATGGGACTTTTAAGGGGCTCTAACTCCATTCAGCTCCCTTCAATGGCTTCCAGGCTGCTAGTTTTCATAGTGATTTTAGTTTTTTGGTTTTCAAGGTTACCACAGAGTTGGGGGTAATGAGAAAGGGGCAAGTTGAAACATGACAGAACTCACTATTCTTACTATTTTTCTTGAATGAACACTCTCAATATTGCTTCAAGTGTTGGGTTGATACCCAGAGTTCTGAAAAAAAAGAGTTGATTCTGACTATTTTTTGACAGTGTTCTCTATTTTTGTGGAGATTTTTGGAGGGCATTATTCTGCTATTCCCACTGACATCATCTCACAATTATATTTGTCTTATAAATATACAGCATTGTGGTTGCAGTGTGAAAGGTAATTTGAGAGAAGCAAGCCTCGAAACAGGTTCAATCCAAAGAAACAGTTGCAACAATCCAGTCCAGAAATGATGGTGACCATAACTCGAGTAGAGATAAGGAAAAAAAAAAGTGGATGCTCCAGAGAGATATGAAGCCTTTATAATACACAACTCTTTTGTTATTTATTGGAAGAAACAGTCAAGGCTTCTGGCTTGGACAACTGGACAGATTATGGCACCATTTGCAAAACAGGAAACCCAGGAAGGAAGGGATGAACAGCCAGTGGAGCCAAAAGTGGTGCCCGTGAGAACCTCATTACCCAGTGAAAACACAAATAGAAGAAAGACCAAAGGTATTTAGTGCATGCTCCAATACCCAGTAGACCTTGCAGTGTTGACTTGAAGCTATGGTGGCCAACAGGATTGAAAGGCATGCTTTGTAATTAACAGTGCCTAGTAAGCAGCACCCAGTGGAGAAGGATTTGGATCAGGACAAAAGTAAAACCAAGATAAACACCACATGACAAGTGACAGAAATTTTCGGTGGCTAATGTAACTCATCCATTGGGAAATCTCAGAAATAAACTGAGGGGAAACAGGAACTTGCAGGCAGCCCATAGTGCTGCAAGAGCAGGTGGGTTGCAAGCTAGGAAAACATTCATAATGATTGTCGACATGATGTCATTTTAAACTTCAGGTTACTGATGATTTTCGAAGGATAAATTACAAATATATTCCCAGAGGATCTTTTAGGCATGACACCTTGGCCCTGGCTTGAACTCTTTTAATCAAGCCTGCACGCTGCCCTATAATCTGTGGGTCAGGAAATGCAAGCCCGCCACACTACCACCCACCAACATACATGAGGACGATGTGAAGTGAAGAGCAATAAACAGGAACTGTTTGTAGCTGAAGAGGAAAATGTATCATGCTGATCATGCTGTTCACAACTAGATTTTACACCAGTCTGTTGAGCACATCCTGTGTGTATTCACAGAAATACAGAGGTGCAAGAGTGAAGGCCACAGAGGTTTCTCATGAACATCAAGCTGCCTCTCATGGGAGAGTGGGAGGTGAGGCCTGCCAATGCCTTCATCTGCTAGGGAGGATGATAGTGTGCTAGTGGTAGAGGCTGGACCAATGGGCCCATGGAACAAACTAATGTAATGATGGGCTAGGAAGGAGAGGGTTTTTACTGAAAAGGTGGATGCTTCATTTGAGGTAGGAGGAGAAGAGGCTCATAGCCAAGTGGCCTGGGGATTCTTCTAGGGAAGTGAGCTTGCTGGCAGGCTTCACAGATCATGTCAGCCACTTAGCTGACTCCCTTGCGAAATTTAGCCAAATTTTATGGGATTTTCTGTTGTTATGGAATCACGAAACTATTTTTTTTTTTTACTCTTTATGCTAAATTCATCACAAAAGCCTTGTTCTTCAGTACATCTTTCTCAGTGCAGGAAAAGAGAGAAATGAAGTGAAAGGGATTGCTATGAGGAAGGAGAGGAGGCTGGGGGTGCTGGAGGACTGTTTGAGAAAAATAAGCATGTTCTCAGTGCATTAGCAAAACAGAGGCACTGTAAATAGGCAAAAAACATTTCCTTAGAAGTTACCTCTCTCACTCTCTAACCAAAAGAGGTCTGGACCATCTGTACATCCTGCAGTCTATCACATTGGTCCACTGTATCAGGGTCTCTCAGCCTCGGGACTATTGACATTTTGGTCCAGATAACTCTGTTGTGGGGGACTGTCGGGTGCATCTTAGGATGTCCAGTAGCATCTATCCCTGGATTCTATTTACCACATGCCAGTAGCACCCACTCCCTGTTGTGGCAACTAAAAATTTCTCCAGGAGGCCAGGTGTGGTGGCTCACGCCTGTAATCCCAGCACTTTGAGAGGCCAAGGCGGGCAGATCACGAGGTCAAGAGATCAAGACCATCCTAGCTAACACAGTGAAACCCCATCTCTACTAAAAATAATTTTTAAAAAAATTAGCTGGGCATGGTGGTGGGCGCCTGTAGTCCCAGCTACTCAGCAGCCCGAGGCAGGAGAACAGCGTGAACCCGGGAAGCGGAACTTGCTGTGAGCTGAGATCATACCACTGCACTCCAGCCTGGGTGACAGAGCAAGACTCCGTCTCCAAAAAAAAAAAAAAAAAAATTTCCCCAGGAATTGCCAAATGTCTTCTACAGGGCAAAATGGTTTCCAGTTGAGAACTAGCACATTACCTCAATGACATCACATTGAAGGGGCAGGACGAGCAATAGGTGGCCCGCATGATAGTGGCCTTGGTAAGGCACACATGTTTGAGAGAGTAGAATATCAATTCTGGACTTCCAGCTCAAGGAGGGTCTTCAGTGAGACATGGAGGATGTCCGCCAATTATGCCAGTGAGGAAGGGTTGCCATTCTTGAACGCTTTCACTTCAAGAAGAAACTTGCCATTCAGCTCCAGCTGCAACACTGTCAGGCCCCACCTGAGCTTCTGAGCTGAAGCCATGCTTTCTCCAGCCAGTCCCCAGCCTAAAGCTGAGCACAGCAGAGCTCCTAGTGTCTGTCCAATGCAGGACTTGGCTATTGATCTGTCTTTGCCCCAGAATTCCCTATTGAGTTGGCCTGGGCTTTGCCAGGCTCTCCCTGCCCAACTCAGCTCCTCCCTACTTTCCTCTTGCAAGTGTCCAGTCTAAATGACAGTCTGAAGGCTTTCCCTGCCCAATTTGGCTTCTTCCCTCCTTTGTCTTTCATGAGCATTCCCCACAAATAAACCTCTTGTACTCCTAACTCTTTCTTGGCATGTACTTCTCAGAGAAACTGACACAGCAGTATTGTCGCCCCGCTCAGACTTGGACCTAAAGGAAAACAGCAAGGTATGTTAGAGACAAGCTGTGAGAGGATGCCACATTGCTTAGCCCACACATCACCCACCTTGTGCAGCTCCCAGTGTCACCTGCTCACCCATAGGTAGCACACTGGCATTTGTTTCTGCCTTCAAGCAGAAGGGAAGCTCAAGGAAGAAGCACAAAATGCCTTTCAGACCTTATTCCTCCCATGTTTCTGGTTCTAATACTGGTTACATTTATTTGTCCTTGCTATACTAAGATGTCCAGAGTGAAAGATAACTGAACCGTCAGGGACCTGCCACCCAAATGGCTGTCACCCAGTCTAAATAAAGGTCCTCAAGCACCAAAGATACAAAAACCTCGCCTGAGTCAAGGTATCTAAACATCTCAATTGTCTCTTCATGAAGGTATGCTCCTTCCCTAAATCAGAAAAATAGAAATGAGAAAGAGAATATGAATTCATAATCTGATTCATCTTTATTATTTGATTCAACTAAATATATTTAAACACTTTTTTTTACTTTCCAACTTTTATTTCAGGTTCAAGGGGTACACGCACAGGTTTGTTACATGGGTAAGTTGTGTGTCACAGGGATGTGGTGTACAGGTAATTTTGTCACCCAGGAAACCAGCATAACACGCAATAGGCAGCTTTTCAATCTTCACCCTCCTGCCACCCTCCACCCTCAAGTATACCCTGGTGTCTATTGTTCCCTTCTTTGTGTCTATGGCATACACATTTTCTAGAAGTTATCATCTTAAGGGTTATATGGAATCCAAAATTATTAATGGCAACAGTCCATGCCCTTTTAAATAGATTAATGTTGACGGTAACCTGATATTGTCTAGGGGAAATAAACAGATGACAAAGATGATGCTCTCAAGGCATGTACAAAGTGCTCAACATTGAAAACATCTTACCCTGTATCTACCCAGAAGAAGGTTCCAGATTTCTCTCTCACATATCACCCACCTCTCAAAATAATCTGCTCAGCTATGGAAAGAACACCACTGTCTTGAAATCAAGAAGCAAACTTGAGTGTAGAAGCCACATCCCAGTGCAGGTGGGACAGAAAGATAGAACAAAACTGGGATGTTGACGCCCAGACTGCTTACTCCTCGGCTTCCTGACAGGAGATACAGGAAGCCCCTGATGTTTTTAAACCATTATTATTGGAGTTCTCTGAGTTTTAACCTGTTTCTCACCTCAGGGGAAAGAGAGGGAGAAAGAGAAACACAATGGAGATTCTAATAACCTTCTCTAGAGGAAATCTGGAACAACACTTAGAATTATAGAACTTTGCAAGATTCTCTGATTTTGGCAATCTTACTGTGCTTCTAATTTCTGTTCTAGTCTATGTCACTGTGATAATTAGCAATAAAATCATTCAGAACCTCCAAGACTCATGTCTGTTTCCTCAGGGACAGCCAGCAATAGAAGACTATGTCCCACTTCACATCTAGGCGTGGAACGTGAAGAGCGGTAAGGAATGGCTACCATGTGAAGAAAGGAACACTCTAGCCCTGAGTCGCATCCCAAAGGAGACAGGAGAGCTCAGGAAGCCAACAGCCCTGGACAACACGGAGGCCCTCTGGAGTCTGCTTCCCACTTCCGCCATGCCCAAGAGTGTGCTGAACGCTGCCCTGGTCTCATGCATCTGGATCCCCTGGGTTGTTGTATGACTATGTGTATTCTGATCCCAGGTGGCCTCAGCCTTGATCACGGTGTCTATCCTGATTCCAACCTACCTACACAGGTGAGGTGATTCTTGTGACTTGATTCTGCCACTTATTATCAGCCTAATGTCTGAAACCTTTTTCCAGATTTCCCCACCTTGTATCTTCTTTCTCCTTTATAATCCCCTACTATTCGCCCCCGCCTGCAATTTATTTATCTACAAATAGCTGATACATCACAAGGCGGGACGCATTTGCCTCTCAGGCCCTCAAAGTCATGAACCCTCTTCCCTTCCCACAAGTTGTACCATGCCCCGCCCTTCCCCCCAACCTGAGGGTGTCTCTAATTGAAGAGACCCCAGGCACTTCGGCTACCTATTGTAAAATACCTTTTAAATTTTTAAGGAGTTTTTTGGCTTGGGACATTTCCTGGGCATTTTTAATTAGTTTGCTGACGTTCTCCTGTGTATGGGGATACCCGGACCACCCACTTTCCTTTCTCAGCTCATTGACCTTTGTTAAAAGAGCTTTCACCTGGGTTTCCTGGGCCTGGCCTGTTTCTTTGTTGTTAAAAGCACAAACTCGCCGCCCACACTTTTTAAAAATGCTCTGAAGGGCTTTGTTATCTGAATTCTTGATGAAGTCTTCCAAATTCCCCGTCCCTAGGTCTTCCTTCCGGGTGAACAGCATAATCGTGTATTTCATAAAGTCTGCTCCAAAGATGGCCTCCAGTTTCGCCACCGCTATTTTGTCCTCTTCAGTGAATCGTCCCAGCTGGAACACCAGGACAAAAAATGTGTCCCCTTTTTCCCAGCAGGACAAACAGCGCTTGACCTCCTCTTCTAACCGGGGTGGGTCCTTTTCGACATCCAGCTTCTGGTTGAAGGAAGGAGTGTCCACAACCACCACCTCCTGTCCGTCCCAGGTCCTCCTGCCACTCTGGCTGGTCTTGGTGACTGGCTGGGCCCGGAGCCGAGAGGTGAAGACAAGCCTCCCCAGGATAGAGTTCCCGGTCGCACTCTTCCCAGTCCCACTTCTCCCCACAAGGACAATGTTCAGGGTTTCTGTCAAAGGAAAGTGGGAAAGATTTGTGACCATGGGCTGATCTGAAATCGGATTTTAAAGTTATCCCATGAAGCAAGATTACATCACTAAAGTAAACAGGATGTTCAAACAGCATCAAGGCCTCCTTCTCACCCAAGCAGGAATGACTTGGCCCAGTTCACTCAGTCTGTGGACTCATGGCAGGACTTGGACTACAGTCTCCGTCCAGGGTTCATCCACCAATGTGGCACTGTTCCTATCACTGAATCTTTCTGCAGCACCTTCCAGACTCCCTGGCACCTGTGAGTGTCCCCTGGCCTTCTTACTCTCTACTCCCCTCAACTGGGTCCCGTCTACACATCTCATCCCTTTGTCTTCTGTTTCTGTTACAACTACATCTTCTCACTCCCAACTACTGCTAACTATAGCAGCATCTCCTTACAGTATTTAAAGAATTATTCTGTAAAACTGACTTTCATGAAAAAGAAACTCTACATACCACTGATAGATTACCAGTTGCCTTAGTTAGGACATGTAAAAATTCATTTCTCATTAAAACCACATTGAACTTAATTGCCTTTCACTGATGAGTCAAAAGAAACTGCATGGTTATAATAATTAATATCCACTAACACTGTTGGGTGTGTGGTGTCCATGATGGAGAAAGAGAATGAATTTCCCTATAAATGGAATTTACAGATGCATAGAGACCTTACAATATGCGTTCTTTGGAGATTGTTCTTATGCTTTTGCACTTGCACTGTGACAGTCCAGTGCTCATTCAAGTCTCTTTATAGTTCTCTTCCATTATGAATTTCGTATCAAATAGCTAATATCTACTTCAATGCAAAGGAGGAAGAAAGCACATCTCATGCTCTTCCTTCAAGGGGAAATTATTAACCTGTTTATGCTGAAACTTCAACTTCAAAGTTATGTTCAGCAGATGAACAATAGCTTAATCTTCCAACACTCCCATATTTGTCATAGATTTCAGTCCCTACTTCTGTACCTATAGAGGGTGTGGTTCTCATGTACCTCTGAAATCCAGCCTCACTCCCCATCCCGTATTCTCTAATTCAATGTTCTTAATGTTCAATGTCTTAATCTTCGATGTTCTTGGACGATGTCCTTTAGAGCTGTGAACCCCCATCTCCACCAAGATTATTCTTTTTTTGTCCCCTAACAAGTGACATGCTTAGTCCTACCTCTTTGCTTCAAATTGCTGGTGTACTCTCTGGAATATCTTCCAGCTTTCTGCTCAGCCATTTAATCCCTGCCCATTCTCTAAAACCTGTTTCAAATTCGGCTTTCCACACACAGCCTCTCCTGACTTTCCCAAGTATCTGTACTTCTAAAGGAGGTCTCAATAAGAAGATATGTTCCTTTGGGTTTTATGTCCTTCCTGGGTGAGGATGTTTGAAGCAGGAGAAAAAGCGGGATAAGTAAGAATGGGAAGGACCTCAGCATAGGTCAACTGAACGTGTAGCACTAAGTGGTTGAGGAGTCCTTCTTAAGTAGTAAAGACAGCAGTGTGCCAAGCTCTGGGCAACAGTACACTGTGGGGAAACAAAGGGTTGGAAAGCATCAGCTCCTTTCCTCAAGGCACCCACACCATCCAGTTGAAGAGATAGTAAGGATCATGAAAAAATTAAAGACCAGTTCAAGAGAATGTGCATGGAAAGGCTACAACTTCACTACAATTTGAGAAGCAAAGAAAGAGAAAAGAGTTAGTCCATAGAACAGACCTATCCTTCCTTTATTTTTCTGCCAGTTTCTACTTCTTTTCTTTTTCATTTCAACTTTTATTTTAGGTACAGGTACATATACACCATAGAATAATAGGCAGCCATAAAAAAGAATGAAATCCTGTCCTTTGCAGTAACATAGATAGAGCTGGAGGCTGTCATCCTAAGCAGATTAACACAGGAACAGAAGACCTGTCCTTTTTATCTTCTCTATGCCCTTTAGAAAATAAAATGTTCTTGTATATTTTATACCTATTTTTAAATGATATATATAAAAATATATATTCTATTCACAGTTTTACCTTTTTCTCTGAAAACACAATGCTTGTTCCCATTCTGATGCACCATGCTCTCAATTTTTTCCAGGAGCTCGTCCACCTGCCTTTGCTCTTCTTCTCCTGTTGCCCGGTAGTTGAAGACACTATATCTGTTTTTACACTTCTGGATGAGACAATAGAGAGCTTTATTGCTGTTTCTTAAGAACGTATCTAGATCCCGATCCCCTAAATCTTCTTTCCTGGTAAGAAGTATGATCATGTACTCAAAGAATTTTTCTCCAAAATTGCTTTGGATGGTGCTCAGCACTGCCTCATCATTCTTAGTGTAAAAGCCCAGTGGTGTCACCAGCAGGAAGGCATGGGGGCCTGTACAGATGTGTTTTCTAACTTCTGAGTCAATGTTCTTTAAAGAGGAGATGTCCGGAGTATCAATGATCGAAACTTTCTTTTCTCTCCAGCTTCTGCTTTCAGACAAGAAGCTCTGGGTTACTGACTGCTCACTAAATCCGGTCTGAAAGGCCCGTCTCCCCAGAATGCTGTTTCCTGCTGCGCTTTTTCCAGCACCGCGTTTCCCCACAAGGAGGACTGTCAGTTCTGATGTCCCCGGATTCTGCTTGGGTCCTGTGGACTGCAGCTGCCTCTCCCTTGGGCCTGTGGGACAAATGGACAAGTTCAGAGTCTCTTCCTGCAGTTGAATATGGATGTGGGCAGGTTTTATGATTTCTCATCCCTGCCAACTTGTATAGAGAATGGCAACAACACTGTAAACCAGTAGAACTCTACTCTCGGCCAGAAGCTCTCCATCAAGGTGAAAGCCACAAACAGGGGCAGGAGTGAACTAAGAGATATTCATGGAGCTTAAGATTCCCCAGGAACATGAACATGCCGACTTTGGCCTTCATTGGTCTTGGTCCTCAGGGTTCCCCTCATTTTGTTATCAAAGGTAAGTACTGGGGCCTACCAAAGGTAAGTACTTACTAAAGGTAAGCCCAGGGGCTAAGGCAGGAGCAGGGAGAATCCAATTTTCAAATGCCCCTTGGTGGTATAAAATCAAATACACTCAGCAATTTAAAAAAAAAGTGAATTAGTGATATGCAGTATAGATGGATCTCAAAAAACACGCTAAGTAAAAGAGGCAAGACACAAAAACTGCATACTATATGATTCTACCATATGAAGTTGAAGAACAGACCAAATTAATCTATGTTGATAGAAATCTGGACAGTGTTTCTCTTTGGCAAGGGGCAGCAAGAATCCGTAAGAGGATGGAAATGCTCTATATCTTTATCTAGATGGGGATCCCATATGTATAGATATAGAAAAAGGCATCAAGCTATTTGCTTAAGATTTGTGCATTTTACTCTGTGTAAATCGTACCTCAATAAATTGCTGTAAAAACCTGCAAACCTACACCCTACAACTATCTCTCCACAGATGCCCTGGCTGAGGCAGCATCAACACCAGACCTATGTACTGAGCAAAAGGGAGAGTTAGCAACTGCAGGGAGCGTTCTCTGAGGCTGAGTCATCAACAGCCTTCATGGGAAGGGTCTGAGCAGCAAGTTGGGAAGATGGGATGGACACAGCATCAAAGGCCCTTGCTGTATTGCCTTGGAAAACTTACTGCTTTGCAAATCTGTTTCTGTGTTGGTAGAATGGGAATCTAATGCCCATGTTGAGGTTGAAAAGACTAAAGACAACAGTGCCTGTGAAGCTCTGAGGACCTGACTAGCGCGGAAGTGTGCATGGAAGGCTTCACAGTTAAGGAGGAATTTGAGTCAGGCCTGGAAGCGCCCCTCCCTCCCTCACACTCCCCCCAACTCTCCTTTACAGCCTTCAGGACTTTTGCCCATATGACAGCACTTTGCCTCCTGCCCTAACTCCTGCTGGCTACTCAGGTTCCTGTGCAAATACAACTTCTTCAAGAGACCTTCACCTAAATTGCTCCCCGCAAAACTGTACAAATTAGCTGCCCTGTGTATTTCCTCTATTCTTACCAAAATAATAATTTTATATTAATTTCAAATATGGACTGTCTTCAATTTAGAGAGACCATACAGTGCAGTGGTTAAAAGTAGGAGTGAAAAGGGATAATAAGTAGCCCTTGAGAGCCAGGAGCTGGTCTGGCCTCCACAGCAAGGCCATGGCACCCTCCTGTCTCTCTTCCACAGTATTACAGAAAATCAGACACGAGTCTTCCACAACCACAACCACTCTACAATCATGTCTGAGAACACAAAAACAACAGCATTGCCCAAACATCCCCTGCACTGGCTAAATAGATGACAGCTGCCTCCTGATAGCTTTAGCCTCGCTCCACCCTTGTCACCTTGGACAGAAGAATTATTCAAACACTTCATTGTGGAACTACCCCCCACTTCCTAAGCGCATCCATCCTGGAGCAAAGTCCCACTTCTTGGAACCTTCCTCAAAATCACCTAACATGAGCCCACATCCTATAAAAAGTCCTTCCCTGCCCCCTCTTTCTGACAGCCCTGTGACTCCCCATGGTGTGCTGGGCCCTCACAGCCACAGGTCAATAAACGCATTTTTGTTCAGTCACACGTGTGTTCCTGGGGCCTTGGCCAAAGGGCATTGCCAGAATTTTGAAACCCTTCTGCCTGAGTACACGTATTTCTGGCTGAGTGCACTCAGCTGTGAAATGAGGATGAGGCTCATGACATCTTCTTTACGAGACTGTTATAAGAATTGAACTGTGTATTTTAAGAGGATTATATATGAATATGCTATGAAGATTGAATTACATATATATAAAAGTTATTTCCCAGGACATAATGTCAGCTGCAATTTTTTTTTTTGAGACAGGGTCTTGCTCTGTTGACCAGACTGGGGTGCAGTGGCATGCTCCCAGATTCAAGTAATTCTCATGTCTCAGCCTCCCGAGTAGCTGAGACGACAGGCACGCACAACCATGCCTGGCTAATTTTTGTATTTTTAGTAGAGACAGGGTTTTGCCATGTTGGCCAAGCTGGTCTTGAACTCCTGGCATCAAGTGATCCACCCACCTCGGCCTCCCAAAGTGCTGGGATTACAGGCATGAGCCACTGCACCCAGCCTCAGCTACAATTATTATCAATACTATTAAAATTATGATTTTATTATTTAGGAGATTTCCATGAGGAAAAGGATCTTGTCTATCTTATTCACGACTGGATACTCAGAGCTTGCACAGGGATGACCCAGAAATAACCTACAAATCCATCAGTAAAGGCATGGTTCCATTTGTTGTGTGTGTCCACATTGTGAAACAAACTGCATCTACTATACAGAAAGAGGTAGATCTATACATATTGACTTATGCAGATGTGCAGGATCTATCATTACTGGCAATCATCACATGAATACCGCACCCCATCAGAGAATTCTCCAAGTTGGTGTTGTCCGTGAAGGAGTGATTTCTGCTTTCCTAAGAGGAGTCAAAACTTGGGCAGGGCCGGATCCAAGGCCAGAAAGAAGAGTCTCAGTTAGGAAAGAAGATACAAGAGGCAAGCCCAGCTCTGTAACACTTCAGAAAAGTCCAAGGACACCCTCGCTGGGTCCAGGAACTTTGCTGGTGCTATACCTACTCACGAGTGTTAGGAGTTTCCTAGGGGATAGGTTGTGGGAACCAACCTCAGCTAGGTCCCCAGGGTGAATTTTTATTCTGGTTTATGTGGATAATGTTTCCGCTTCACTTTGGCTGCAGAATGCATTCAAAAGAATACAAGTGTGAGCTTAATGTTTCTTAAAGATCAACTTACCATGTGGCTTGTCTCCCTCTTGAGATGCAGCTTCATTCACACAATCCTAGAAAATAAAGGAACAAAATAGTGCACACAGATCTAAAACCTCATGTTCCACAAACTAAAAAAAAAAAAAAAGGAAATTGAAGTATTAATTCAGAGTGATCTGCTGAGTCAGATGTGGTCAAATCAAGGCCCTGGTCATGGTCTTTGTTGGTCTTTGTGGACCTGTCCACAATGGCAGTGGATCCTTAGATCCCCTGATGCTGCTATGACTGGTTCTCGGAGAAGGTGATGTTTCCAACGTCTCCTTCCCTCACTGCTGCCAGTATGGAAAGGAAGCTTCTTCTAACCTGAGGTTAATTGTCCAGTATAATTTGGAATCCCGTACCCCACCCCCCCAAGTCTGGCAAATGGAGACAACAGGATAGAGAACCAAACACATAACTGACATCCCCTTCTTCTGCCTGGGGAATCCTTATACTTAGTTCCAAAATGCTTATTGTCGTGGAATCAAGAAAGGAGGTGAAAAAACAGTATGCAATCTTGATGAACCTGCTAGTCTTAGAAGCTTCCTAGACTTCATTTTAACCTTATCTTTGTTAAATCTTCATGCCAGCCAAGGAAACCTTCCCTCTGCTTTCTTGCCTGGCTTTGCCCAATATCATTGATACCCTCAACCATCCCTCTCCCTGCATCCTCTCCATTTAGCTGTCATTATCAGATTTCTTTAACCTTACATAGCCCAGTTCAAATTCTTTAGTGTTCTCTAAATTCAAAAGATTGTTATGAGGTAAATGTCCATAATATAAAAATTAATGATCTTTGCATTCCCACTCCACCAGAAAAGTAACAGTTGTTAACTGGTATATATCCTTCTATCTTTTTCTGTGTTCATACAAACACATACAAGCATACATGAACACATGGAGACTTATTAAGTTATTTGTTCTACTATCTGCTTAATAATGCATTCTGTACATCTGTAGAAGTCAGTATAGAAAGAACTACATCATTCTCTAAGTAGAAAGAATTTATTCCATAGTACGGACATGCGTAACTGATGCAACCATTTTTCCTTGATCAATCTTCAGGTTATTTCTGGTTTTACTGTTTCAAATGATGCTGTGCTAACTATTCTTGTACATATATCTTTATGTGTACTAATTTTTTTTTTATTTCCAGGGCATAGAGTTCTAAAAGTATGGCTCTAACTCAGTCTCTGGGTTGTTAAAGTTCTTAATGATTTCTTAATTTATTTAATCCTCAGGAATTTCCATCATCATGATAATAACAGCATTACTGAACACCTACCAAGTTTCAAGCATTTGTTAACAACTTTGTAAGCATTTCATTTAATTCTCACAGCAATTCCTCACATACATGTGATTATTATCTCTGCTTTACAGAAGGCAAAACTAAGATGCTATAGTCAACAAAACAGGTATGATTTCTTCTGCCCTCATGGAGTTGGTAGGGAGACAACCAGTGAAATCACTTGATGTGGTGGTGACATTGCCATGAGGAAAGGAAGCTGTGGGGCTCATTCCAAGGCCTGAGAGCCAGGATGGTCAGGGAGGACTCCCTAAGGAAGTGACTTTTAGCTGATGCAGATGGAGAAATAAAAGCAAACCTGGTACAGGGTGGGAGTGGGGAGAGCAAGTGTCAGTGCAGAGAGAATCACAGGTTTGAGGCTCAGGAGTGGATGTGAGTGTAACTCAGGGGCAAACAGGAAGGCCAGCAAGACCAAGCATAGACAGTGGAGCACAGGGCAAGGAGTCAAACCAAATTAAGCGTTCTGAACTTTACCTTATGATCAGCAGGAAGTCACTGGAGCATGTTAAACAAGAGGGTTTCACTGTAGGAAACTTACTACACGCCCATTCTTCCCTCTGTTAACATCCCTGTTCCATGCAGCCCTCAAGGAAAAGACAGATTGTCACAGAGGAGGGAGCACTCAGGCTAGGAGATAAGAGAGCAAGTGTCTTCAGCCCTCTTGAGCCTCAGTTTCCTCATGTGTAGAGCATCTGTCCATAGGGTTGTCACGAGGGCTTACTTAGTTTATGTCTTTGTCTGGAATTTAGTGGGCATACAGTAAATGATTTCTCTCTTATTTCCATGCTGCTTGGGCTTATTACTTTTCCCTCTGAGCAGCCTCTCTCTGACCAGAATGTCCCCCAGGCTCAGTGTGTGCCTGCTGTACACCCTCTGGGGCTTCCCCTTGCCGAGTCCTATGTGCTAGCATCCCCCTCACACTCAGCCAGGAGCGCTTTGCTTCTTATGCATCAGCCACTCCAGTTGAAGTGTAAGCACCTCTAAGGCAAAAGACTGCATTTTTGTATCTTCCTTAGTTACAAATACACTTTCCTTTCACATCAAAAGCTTAAATAAAATATCACCCTGGCTGTAATGTGTGAGACGGATTGCGGGATAAAGCCCAAGAATACATAAGGAGAAAATCATTACGTTAAAATAGGATAGGCAAGAAATGATGTAGGCTTGGACCAGGTGGTGGGAGTGGGATGGAGAGAAGCAGGTGGATTCTGGGTATATTGATCCCACAAGACCTGATTATTTCTTGGCTCTCCAAGGAGAGCTACCAGGGTAGCAGAGCTGACACTGGGGTGTGGGTACAAAGAGCATGGTGAACAGCACAGCCCTTTTCTGAAGCATGAAGGAGAAGTCTTATAGATTTAAAAGAGAAAATCAAAAATTTGGACATGTTAAGTGTGAGAAAGTATAAGAGAGACAAGTGGAGATCCCAAGCAGCAATTGTGTAAAGGAGGAAGAACTCAGAGGACAGATTTGGACTAGAGTTACTACTCATTTGAAAACCGTTAGTAGTAGAAGAAGCTCAATGCCATAAAAGTGTGGGATCATCTGAGAAGAGAGTACAAAGAATTGAGGAAGGCCAGAACCAAGCCCTGAGGATGTTCATTTTTAGAGGTCAGAGATTAGAGAAGAACTCAGTGATCTTTGGAATAGCCAGAAAAAGACGGAAAAAAAAAAAAAATGAACAAGGAGAGGGCAATTATGTTGAAGTCAGGGGAAGAGAGAGTCTAACAAATAATTGTATGTTGAATAATATGAGGGACCAAGTAAGATAAAGGCTTAAATTTGTCCATTAATTTGCTAATAAAGCCTAAAGTCCTTAGGCTGATACTTAAAGTACCCTACAATCTGATACCTCTTATTCCTGCAAATTATGTATAAATATCTTATTAGACAAAACCCATGTTCCATCACACAATGCAATATTTCATTTATTTGCACCCATTTTCATCCCACTAGTTCAGCAACATAGAGATCTTTCAAGATATTAACAAAATTCTTACTTGAAACCTGCTGCCTTCAGTTTTGAAGTTCACATGATAGGGTCCTCCGTTTGTATTCACCAAAGACTCAACCTTGTGAAGGAGCTGGGACACCTGGGTGATCTGCTCATCCTTACTGTCGGTCTTGTTGTTGAAAATGCAGTATCGGCCCTCACAGTCTTGAACCAACTGCTTGAGAGGTTTGTTGTTTTCAATGAAATCTTGCAGCAAGTCATCCCCCAAATCATCCTTCCGAGTGAAGATAATAATGATGTGCCTCCTGGCTTCAGCTCCAAACACTTGTTGGATGCCCTTGGCTGTTTCCTCATCCTCCCTTGTGAAATGGCCGATGGCAATTACCAAGAGCAGAGCATGGAGGCTGGGGGCAGAGAGCTCCAAGCAGCGTTGGATGTTGCGTTGCTTGTCTTCAGCACAAGATATTGAGGAGAAAAGGTCAGGGGTGTCAATGACCACAACCTTCCTTTCTGTCAGGATCTGACTCTCTCTCTGGCACATTTTGGTCACTATCTGATCACTGAACTTGGACTTGAACACATCTTTGCCCAGAATGGCATTTCCTGTGGCACTTTTTCCAGAGCGGCATTTCCCCAGGAGGAGGAGCCGCAGTTCGGACATCTGGCAGCTCTGCTCTGACATGCTTTCCTGACACAGGCTCCCGCTGGTTCTGTTGGGACAGAAAGCAACACATTAATGTTCAACTCCCACACAGAGTGGACAGGAAAACAGCAAGAAAAGACATTCTCTTTTTGACTCAAATTGCCACCAATGAATTTGAGCTAC
Organism: Hylobates moloch; assembly: GCF_009828535.3. Lineage (NCBI taxonomy): Eukaryota > Metazoa > Chordata > Mammalia > Primates > Hylobatidae > Hylobates > Hylobates moloch. Next base: position 230,856,566 of record NW_026652276.1, on the reverse strand, counting down.
TGAAGTTCTAGACCCAGACTAGATTAGGACAAGAAACACTTTCCCAGGATCTTCCTGTTCCCTCATCTCTGAGACAAACCTAGAGATCTCTTTTAGTTCCTTAAATTTTTTTTTTTTTTACCATTAGGAACCACAAGGAGTCAGATATGTTAGAAACCATAGTAAGTAAGCATGTTTCAAAGTTGAAGGAAATCTCATCATTAATAGTAATGGTCAGATGTTTAAAAAATACAGATCTCTGGGACCCAACCTAGACCTATTAAATCAGAATCTCAAAAGAAGGAGCCTAGAAATCTGTACTCATCAAATGTCACAGTAATTCTAATGAGTAGCCAAGTTTGGGAAGCATTGCCCTATAAAATGCAATGAAGTAGTAATGTCTAGAGCATACAAGCAAATATAATATATGGTATACATGATACTCTGAAAATAATCTCACAGAAGACAAACTAGAAAACTTCATTTGTGGGACTCGTGATGCACCCAGTGCCAGGTGAAGTTAACAGAGAAGCATGATGTGGTGGGTATGACCATGGTCATGGACTCTGACCTGGTTCACCTTCTGCTCTGCACCCATTAGCTGAGATCTGTAGAGGCCACTTAACCATTCTGAGTCTCAGTGTCCTAATCCATAAGACAGAAGTGGTATTACCTACTTCAAGGATATTTTTATAAAACTCAAATGAGATGAAAAATGAGAAAAGTACTTTGCGAGTTTCCACATATTACCTAAATGCAAAGTGGTACGATTTCAGTATGTAGATAGTGCTGCTTGGATTTAATATTCTCCCTGCAAAGGCTTCCACCTGCCAGGCAAGTCAAGCCCAAAACTCTTGAGCTAATGTGCCAAGCTCTTTGCAATCTGTTTCCAGCCCACAGAGTCAGCTCTACTTGTAGCCACTCTCCTCAACACACCGTATGCTCCAGCCAAGTGAACTACTCATCTGTATTTATTTATTCAGGCCCCACTTTGTTTGACATATGTTTTGAGCTGATTTGCCATAAGTGTTTAGTCATCCTGCCTTGTACAATTTCTTCTGGATTGCCCAGGAGACCCTGACCTGAAATCAAGTGAGGCCTGGAAATTCATGGCAAAACTGTCGCTGTGAGGAAAAAACTCCCCTCTACCATAATCACAGGTTTTCCCTTTAGGGCACATCAGCAATTAGCTGTGATTCCTACACAGGGTTACACCTGGGATCCTGTGTTCCTCTCCTTAAAAACTTAGTTTCCAAGACTGCAAAGCTGGCCCTGATGCCCTCACCTGGGGGTTTACCCATGAGGGTTTCCTATGCAGATCTACAAGAGAGTGGCTCTCCCTATGAAACTTTCGTACAGCATCCTCTCGGATGGCCACCCCTCCATGGTCCATGGTGAAGTCAGAAAGTTATTCATCTTATTTCACACCCTTTCTAGTGTCTCTGCCGCTTGATGGGTTCCTTCCTGTTCCCACCAAGCCTTCTCCAGCTTCCTTTTTGTCACTTGTATGAAAAGACTGAAGAACAACAAATAAAAGGCAGAGATGCAGCAAGCAGATAAGAAGAATGTGACACACATGAGGACAATGTTGTGGGAGTCCAGGGAGGAGTCAGTCACTGGGGACAGATTGGTACCACTCCATCAAAACTGCTCCAGCAGAGGGCAAAGATCCCTTAGCTGCCAATTCACAATGTGGTTACACTCATTATCTGATCACTCTGTGCCATAACCTCTTCATTCTTTATATTTTTCTGATTATGAAGTTTGGTGTTTATTCTACAGAATTTGGTATATTTAGAAAATTTTAAAGAAAAAAATCTGGCTCCATCTATGGCTCCATCATACATAAATAGCATATTTAACATAAATTGTTAAAATATGCATATAATTTCTTTTCTTTTTTTTCGGTTTCAGAGACAAGGTCTCTCTCTGTTGCCCAGGTTGTTGTGCAGTGGTGGGATCACAGCTCACTACATCCTCAACCTTCTGGGCTCAAGTCATCTCCTGCCTCAACCTCCAGATTATCTAGAACTACAGGCACACACCACCATACCCAACTAATTTTTTAAAATCTTTGGTAGAGATGGGGTCTCTCAATGTTGCCCAGGTGGGTCTGAAACTCCTGGCCTCAAGCAATCCTCCGGCTTTGGCCTCACAAAATTTTGGGATTACAGACGTGAGCCACCATGTTCAGCCCATAATTTCCTCATACACACATACATTTGCATCATCTGGCAATAACTTCTCTCATAAAATATATTTTCATTAAATAAGAATAACATATTCCTTAAAATAAGTTGGGAAATAAGCAAAATGATGATTGGAAAGTGATCTGCCGTCTACAAAGAATCGTATCAATTTGTAGTGTTTTTATTACATGTAAATGAGCATTTTAGGTTCTTTTCCTTTTTATCATACTTATGTGTCCATCTGAAGCTAATGTAAACTCTGTATGAGGAAAGTTTACCCTAGAAATTATTCCAAATATTGAAAATAACAAGTAGTAGTAAAATAATTTACTTTACCCTGCCTATCACTGCTGCCACTGACACCCATACACACTGCCCAGGGGCCCAGGTTCCAGCCAGCCCAGCCCACTACTGCCACCACCAGGGCCCATGCATGCCACTTGGGAGTCTAAGGGCTGGCCCACCACTGCTACTGGCACTGCCAATGCCACATACATCATCCAGGGGCCCAAAGACTGGCCCACCAAAGCTGCTGCTGTGGCCAACACACACCACCTGGGAGCCCAAATACTGGCCTACTCAGGTCCTCCACCTGCCACTATCAGTGTTTGTATATGCCACCCAGAGGACTGAGTACTGACCCACATAGCCCATAGTCACCAATACTAGTGCTCATGTGCATCACCCAGGGCCCAAGGGTGAGCCCACTTGGTATCTCTATCCCCAGGAAAATCTTACCACAGCCTTCATTAACAACCACAAGCTAAACCACTGAGGAACTTGCAGACATCACTGACATTGATTACAGCCAAAGAAATATGAAGACTACACGACTGCACCTACCCAGAATCAAAGCCAAAGCACCCTACCCAATCAACACTGAGATATATGCACAGAAAAAAGTCTTTCCCTATGAAAGCCAATGTATAAAATGGAAAGAAGCAACTGTTACACCAGATGCACATAGTGCAAAAACACAAGAAACATTAAAAAGCAAGGGGACATAATATCTCCAAAGGAACACAATAATTCTCTAGTAACAGATCCCAAAGAAAAGAAAATCTTGGAACGCTTGAAGAGGAATTCAAAATAATGATCTTAAGGAACATCAACAATATAAAAGAGAACACAGATTGACAATACAAAGAAATCAGAAAAAACAATTCATGATCTGAATGAGAAATTCAATAAAGAGATAGATATTATAAAAAAAAAAAAGAACCAAATGGAAATCCTGGACCTGAATAATTCAATGAACAAAATAAAAAAAATATAACCAAGGGCTTCAAAAATAGACTGGATCAAGCAGAAGAAAGAATTTCTGAACTTGAAGGCAGGTCTTTTTAAATAATTCAGTCTGGATAAAAAAACTTTTTGAAGAATAAAGAAAGCTTATATGACATATGGGACACCATAAAGTAAACAAATACTTGAATTTTGAGAGTTCCAGAAAGATACAAGATGGGAAAAGTCACAGAAAATCTATATAATAAATAATAGCTGAAAACTTCCAAAGTATTGTGAGAGACATAGACATTCAGACACAGGAAATTCAAGATTCTCAAATAGATTCAATCCAAAAACATCTTCTCTGAAGCATATTGTAGTCAAATTGTCAAAAGTCAAAGACAAAGAGAGAACTCTAAAAACAGCAAGAGAAAAGTCTCAAGTCACATATAAAGGAATCTCCATCAGACTAACACCATGTTTTATTAGCAGAAACCTTGCAGGTCAGGAGAGAATATATTCAAAGTACTGGAAAAAAAAATTTGGCCAAGAATACTATACCCAGCAACACTATCCTTCAGAAATGATGGAGAAATAAAGCCTTTCCCATACAAACAAAAACTGAGGTAATCTATTACCATGGGACCAACCCTACAAGAAATGCTTAATGGAGTCCTACATCTGAAAGTGAAAGGAGAGTATCTACCACCATGAAAATGCACAAAGTACAAAACTCATTGGTAGAGCAGATATACAAATAAGAATGGCAAAGGAATCAAATGTTGTTACTATAGAAAACCAGCAAATTTCAAGGATAAACAATAAGAGTAAAATAAAGGAACAATGTGTCAGGCCTCTGAGCCCAAGCTAAGCCAGCATATCCCCTGTGACCTGCACGTATACATCAAGATGGCCTGAAGTAACTGAAGATCCACAAAAGAAGTGAAAATAGCCTTAACTGATGATATTCCACCATTGTGATTTGTTTCTGCCCCACCCTAACTGATCAATGTACTTTGTAATCTCTCCCACCCTTAAGAAGGTTCTTTATAATCTCCTGGACAGTAGTCAAGGAAAATCCTCCCAATGGGCAGAACTTTAAGTAGTGTACCTGGTTGTTCATTCTGTTTGAAAGGAGATATGGCAAGATATAATTATATACCAATTCATGGGCTGTAGCCATTGGTTTGGCTGGATGGTCAAGGACCTAGAAGAAACATGATTAGAAAATTGGTAACAAGGAAGTCTGGGAAGAAGTATGTGGATAGACTTCTCAGACTGGGTGAAAAACATGAAGAAAACATGAAGACATTTAGTCCCGTATGAATGCTTACCAAAGGGTGACTTCAGCAGAGGAAGATTTTATTAAAATAATCATCAAATGGATAAAATGATCCATTCTGTGGATCCCAGTCAGCCTCTTCCCCCAGCCCCCCGATATCATCCAATATGCTCATGAACAACGTGGCCATGATGACAGAGGTGGAGATTATACATGGGCCCAGCAACATGGTCTTCCATTCACTAAGGCCAATCTGGCTATGGCCACCACTGAGTGCCCAATCTACTAGCAGCAGAGGCCAAAACCAAGTCCCTGATATGGCACCATTCCCCAGGGTTATCAGCAAGCTACCTATGGCAGATTGATTTCATTGGACCACTTCAGTCATGAAAGAGGGAGTGTTTTGTTCTTATCAAAATAGACACTTACTCTGAATATGGATTTGCCTTGCCTGCACACAATGCTTTTGCCAAAACTACCATCCTTGGGCTTACATAATGCCTTACCTATTGCCATGGTTTTCCATACAGGCTTACTTCACAGGAACTCACTCCAAGGAACTCACTTCACAGCAAATAAAGTGAGGCAATGGGCCCATGTTCATGGAATTCACTGGTCTTACCATGTTCCCTGCCATCCTGAAGGAGCTGAATTGATAGAAAAGTAGAATGGCCTTCTGAAGATTCAGTTATAGCACCAGCTACGTGACAATACCACCTTGTAGGACTGGGGCAATGTTCTCCAGGAGACTCCATATGCTCTGAATCAGCATCCAATATATGATGCTGTTTCTCCCATAGCCAAGATTCATGTATCCAGGAATCAAGGGGTAGAAACAGGAGTGGTACCACTCACTATTACTCGTAGTGACCCACTAGCAACATGTTTGCTTCCCGTCCTGAAGGCCTTATGCTGGCCTAGAGGTCTTAGTTCCAAAAAAAAAATGCTTCCACTTGGAGATACCAACAATGACTCCATTGAACTGGAAGTTAAGAATGCCACCTGGCCACTTTGGGCTACTCATGCCTCTCAATCAACAGCTCAAGAAGGGAGTTTTGGCATCGGGTGGGGTGATTGATCCTTACTACCAAGGGGAAACTGGACTACTACCCCACAATGGAGGTAAGAAAGAATATGGAATACAGGAAATCCCTTAGAGCATCTCTTAGTGTAGCCACATCCTGTGATTAAAGTCAATGGAAAATTACAACAACCCGATTCAGGCAGGGCTACCAATAACTCAGAGTTTTAAGGAATAAAGGTCTGGGTCACCCTCCACCTCCCCAGATAAAGAATCACAACCAGCTGAGCTCATTGATGATGGTAAAGGGAAAACAGCATGGGTGGTAAAAGGAGGCAGTTATCAATACCAGTTATGACCACATGACTAGTTACAGGAATGAAGATTATAATTGTTATGAGTATTTCCTCATTATTTTATAATGAATGTGTGGTGTAAAATATCTCTGTTTTCTTCCCTCTCTTATCCCTCTAATTTGTAACATAAGACGTATTGATTTTATATTATAATATTTAAGTATGGTTAACTTTACATCATAGTACTTAAGTTATCGGATATCAAAAAGAAGGATAAAAGGACTTTATTTCTTTTTCTGGAGAAGGAATTAGTGCGTATCAGTTGTATGCAGGACAGTTGTATCGTGTTAGATGGATTTATGATCTTGTTATTGTATTTAACTGGGAGATTGAGTGTAGTTTAAGGAGAAGTGTATGGATTCCAGATGGATAAGGTGAGGACATGTGCTGGTTAATTTTATGAGTCAGTTTGTCTGGGTCATGGAGCCTAGATAGTTAGGCAAAAGTTATTCCGAATGTTTCTGTGAGGGTGTTTTGGGATAAGATTTACATTAAAATCAGTGGACTCTGAGTAAAGCAGATTGCCCTCTCTAGTGAGGGTGGGCCTCATCCAGTCAGTTGAGGACCTGATTAGAATAAAAGGCTTACCTGCCCCAAGCAAGAAGAAATCATTTGGCAGATGGTCTTTCGACTTCATCTGCCACATTGGCTCTTCCTGGTTCTACAGCAGGTTGCCTTTGGACCTAAACTGCAATTCTTTCCTGAGTCTCCAGCCTGCTAGCCTCCCCCATCAGATTTTGGTCTCATCAAGCCTCCACAATCATGTAGGCCAATTCCTCAAATAAGTATCTCACACACACACACACACACACACACACACCATTCATTCTGTTTCTCTAGAGAACCCTGGCTAACACACATGGGAAAGGTGCTAAAGTGCTCAGTGCCTTACATCTGAGCAAGACAGAAGTGGTGAGGAGGTGAAGGAGCCAGGCATATGGCTCTCTGAGGAAAGAGTGTTGCGGGCAGAGGGAGCAGCAAGTTCAAAGGCCAGGGCCTGTTGGGGAAGGAGCAGGGAAGGCAGTGCAGCTGGAATGGAGAGTGGCCGAGTGCAGCTCAAAGAACTGCCCGTGAGCAAGCTGGAGCCTGTGGGGCTTGCTGGGCTTTGGCCTCAGGATGTCTGCATCTCTTCAGACCTTCCTCTCATCAGACCTTCAAGATCTTGCCAATCTGATAGGGGTAAAACAGTATTTCACAAATGTTTTCAGCTGTCAGAGTTTACGTTTTACATTTTTTCATGTGCTTGTTGGTTATTTGGACTGGCTCTTCTGTGAATTTTTAGTTAATATTCTTTTCCCATTTGTCCCTATGGATATTTAGTATAATTTATTGATTTGTAGAAATGATGTATATGTTCTGGTTACTAAACCTTTGTTGATTCTACACATTTCATAGATCTTTTCACAGTCTGTGGCCTATTTTTAGGTTTCTAAATATGTCTTTTGTCATACACACAAAAACACTAAATTTTAATCCACTCTTATCAACCCTTTCTTTCATAATTTAAGCATTGTTGCTGGGAACAGGCCATGAGAAACTGGCCATAAACAAGATCTCTGCAGCACTGTGACATGCTCGTGATGGCTATGACACACACACTGGAGGTTGCTGGTTTACCTGAATGAGGGCAAGGAACATCTGGCCCACCCAGGGCAGAAAATCACTCAAGGTGTTCCTAAACCACAAACCATGGCATGAGCGATCTGTGCCTTAAGGACATGTTCCTGCTGCAGATAACAAGCCAGAGCCTGTCCCTTTGTTCTCCATAAGGAATACTTTTAGTTAATCTATAAACTGCAGAAAAGATATTTATCATGGGATTACTGTCAATAAATAGGCAGGTGAAACTCTGTTCGAGGCTCTCAGCTGTGAAGGCCATCAGCCCCCTGATCCCACTCTGCTCTCTGTTTCTGTGTCTGTGTCTTCATTCCTCTAGCACCACTGGGTTGGGGCCTCCACGACCAAGCTGGTCTCGGCATATTTGCATTTTTTAATTTAAAAATTCTTTTTTTATCATGATATCAAAGAGATATTCTTTATTTTCTTCTAAATATTTCTTACTCAATTTAGAACTTTAATCTCTCTGGAATTTGCTTTTGTGTATAGTATGAGGTAGGCAACTAATTTTATCATTTTTCCATATTGAAAAAAATAGCATTGTTGATTGGCTAAACAAACTAACCCCCTTCTCTTTTACACATCACCCACTATAAATGCTGGAGAGAGGGATCTAAGAACTTTCTGTTGTAGACAGAATGGTCGCCCAAAGTGTCCACGTGCTAATCCCCAGAATCTGTGGCTGTATTACTCTACATGGTAAAAGGGACTTTGCCAATGTTATTAAGAATTTTGAGACAGATAATCTTGGATCATCCAGGTGGGCTCAGTGGTCTGTAGGAGGGTCCTTATAACGGGGATGCAGGAAAGTCAGAGTGAGAAGGAGATGTGAGGACAGAGGCAGACGTCACAGAGACAGAGGGACTTGAAGATGCCACATTGCTAGCTTTAAAGACAGGGGAAGGAGCAGGAGCCAGGAGTCGAGGAGATGCAGGTGGCTTCTAGAAGCTGGAAAAAGTGAGGAAATGGATTATTCCATAGAACTGCAGAAGGACCACATTCCTGCCCAGAAAACCTTGATTTCAGGACTTTTGACCTCTAGAACTGTAAAATAAATTGGTGGGGTTTTAGCCACTAAGTTTGTGGCAATTTGTTACAGCAGCAATATGAAACTAATACACTCTCTCTCCCAGCTTCCCTTCTAACTAGGGTTGTCTATGTGACCCAGCTCTACCAGATGACAGTTACATGAAAGTCTGCTTGGAACTTCTGGGAATATTAGTACTATTTCCTTGGTGATAGAGACAGACTCAAGTAGACAGCTCCTGTTGTCACCTCCTCCCCCTTCTTGCATGGGATTGAAGTGTGATGTCCGGAATTGTGGCAGATAGTATGGGGCAATAAGGTCACAAATATTAAAACAAAAAGTCAACCTGTGCCACCAAGCAGAAACATAAAAGGCACCTGGATTTCTGCTGCTGTCACTGAGCTCCCAGAACATCCCGGAGACCAACTCTTTGTTAAATGAGCACTTAATATTCTAATGATTCAAGAGCTTGTTAATCAAAGTGCAATTCACAGAGTAGCAACATCGCCAAGAACTGGGATCTCATTAGAACTGCAGAATCAGACCTTGCCCCAGATGTACTGAATCAGAATCTACAATTTAACAGGACCCAGGTTATTCTAGTGAGCATTCAAATTTAACAAGCTCTGGTTTAAGCCACCTTTAGTTAAAAACGAGCACTCCTAAATGATCGCACATGAAGAGCCAAGCTTCCCAGCACCATTTACTGAATAGTCCACGCTTTCTCCAATGATTCTATCAGATGCCCAGTGCCCGTAGGTCCACAGTTCTATCCCTAGGTTCTCTGTTTCGTCCATTGGACTCTTAGTGTATTCCTGAACCAGAACATCTTCATTTCTAAACGCCAATATTACTTAATTAGTGTAACTTTAGTATAACATTAAAATAAGTCTTAGTTAACTGATTGAGCAACTCCCAACACCTTGCTATTACTCCAAACTGTCTTGGCTCCTCTCAGCTCTTTAATCTGGTATAGGACTTTTAGAATCAGCTGTCAATTTCTTTAAGTCCTGTTGAAATGCTGAATGCCATTACATTGCATGTATAGCTTTGTTGTTGTCTTTCCCTCCATTTTTTGTTGTCTTTTCCTCCATTCTTTTTTGTTGACCAGTTATTTGTCTTTTTTTTTTTTTTTTTTTTTGAGACGGAATTTTGCTCTTGTTGCCCAGGCTAGAGTGCAATGGCACTATCTCAGCCCACTGCAACCTCCATCTCCTGGGTTCAAGCGATTCTCCTGCCTCAGCCTCCTGAGTAGCTGGGACTACAGGCATGCACCACCACACTGGCTAATTTTGTATTTTTAGTGGAGACGGGGTTTCTCCGTGTTGGTCAGGCTGGTCTCGAACTCCCAACCTCAGGTGATCTGCCTGCCTCAACCTCCTAAAGTGCTGGGATTACAGGCATGAGCCACTGCGCCCGGCCTATTGACCAGTTTTAAATGTGTTCTAATTTCAATTATGATTTCTTTTTGACCCAAAGGTAAGAGAAGTGATTACTAAATTTAAAAATGTATTGAGACATCGACTACCTTTTTATTTCAAATGCTGCATTGTGGCCAGAGAACAATGTCTGTATCAACTATTTGTCATTGGTTGAGATTTACTTTTTGGCTCAGTGAAATTTTTGTAAGTGTTCCTGTAGGCTCAAAAAGAATGTGCAGCCTGTTACTGTGGTACCTTCCACAATCAAGGCCCCATCTCTCCACTGACACCTTAGCTACAGCTTCCCAGATGGTCCAGCACACCCTTGCCTGCACCCCATCCTCCTGTCTGCCTGGAACGTTCCTACCCATTCTCCATCACTTCACCCAAGGACTCTGAGGCTCCATGTCAAGCCTTTCCTGACTTTTCCAGATTGAACTGGTCGTCAGCTCTTCTTTGGACTTCTGCAGTAATATTAACACTGCTCCCCTGTTTCCACCCTTCTCCGGCTGTCTATTGTCCATCAACAGCCACAGTTCTCCTCTCCTGTTAAAACAAGAGACAGGTAATGTCACGCTTCATTCTAAAACCCCCCAGTGACTCTCCACCCATTCAAAGTAAAAGACAAAGACTTTATAGTGGTCACGAGACCCTACCTTGCGCCCAGCTGCTCTCTGACCTCATCTCTCACCCCCTTCCCCTCACATTGTGTGCCGCAGTCACATCAGCCTGCGCTATACTTCAAACATGCTTGCTGTTCATCTGAACTGGGGCATTGTCCCTTGCAGACATGTGCAAGACATGTGCCTGAGCACTTCCCTTAGGTCTCTATCACACTGTCCCCTTGGTACAGGAGGCCCTCTGCAGCCTCCACCCACTATTAAAGAGCTGTCCATGCCTCTGTGCCCCACTGACACCCCCGCCCCGTACCCAGCACCCACTACGGCCACCCTAAGAGTCGTGACTCCTCTGTGCCCCACTGGCACCCCTGCCCCATACCCAGCACCCACCACTGCCACCCTTCACATCTGCGTTTACTTGCTTAGTGCTTTTTAGTCTCCCGCAACTACAGGTGAGTTCCATGAGAATAAGGACTTGCTCTGTTTTTCTCACCACTGTATCTACAACATAAAGTATCTGATAAATACTTGTTTCCGAGTTGATGGTTATTGACTTGAAGAACAAGCAAAATGCAGCAGATACGCCAAAGAAAGTGAAGAGTGGGAAAGCCCTTTTTCTGTGCAGCGATTTGGTGGTTCATACCTTTTCAAAAAATGGGGTCTGTGGCACTCAGGGGAGAGGCTGCACGGCAGGGAATGACCCAGGGAGGTAGTATAGGCAGTGGCAGGGCCCACTTTCGAAAAGGGCGAGGCGAAGCCTACAAGGGCCTTGACAGAGGCCTCTCTCTGGAATCATCTGGATGGCTGCACGGCACGGGGCAGAGCCCACCGCAGCCTCAAACACCTCAGAACCTCAGAACTGGTCCACCATGGGAAAAATACTTCCGGTGGGTTCAAACCTAATCAGCACCGGGGGTCTTCTAAGAGCATCTTTCACCCAGATACACCCCATGGAGAGAAGCTCTCACACTGATGCCCTATCTCTTCTCTCTCCTCAATTTTCTTCATAACATTGATTCTGTCTGATATTATTTATATTTTATAATTATTTATTAATTTTATTTTTAAATGTCTAAATGTTCTCTGTACTACCCTTGGTACAAAGCTCCATAACAGCATGTGCTAAAACTCCAAACATGCCTGTTTTGTTTTGTGTCCCCAGGCCCTAACATTGTGCCTGGCATGTAGTATATGCCTAATACGTGGAGGTAAACAAATGAACGATCACAGGAGAGACAGAAATGTGAAGAAAAGAAGAAAAACCGTTTTTAGAACTGAGAGGGAGGCCGGGCGCAGTGGCTCATGCCTGTAACCCCAACACTTTCAGAGGCCAAGGCAGGTAGATCCCTCGAGATTGGAGTTCGAGACCAGCCTGGTCAACATGATGAAATCCCCGTCTTTATTAAAAGTACAAAAATTAGCCAGGCATGGTGGTGGGTGCCTGTAGTTCCACTTGCATATATATATATATATACACACACACTCACACACACACACACATATATATATGCAAGTGAAGTGAGATGTCTCTGCAAATTAATTTAAGCAAAAAAGACACTAGTGAGTAAACAGCAAGCTGAAGGAAGCAGAGGCCTCCCACAGGTCTGAAGAAGAAAGAAATGTCTTTCCCAATTAAGCGACACAGCTTTGCATGGTTCCCAGGCAGAGTATGACCAAACCGATGAGTCTTGGCTGGACTCCTGCCTGCAGCTTCACATGATGTCAGGACCTACACACACACACCCACACGCACACGCACATGCATACACACGCACGCACACACACACACGCATACACACACACGCACACACGCGCACACACATGCATACACACGCACGCACACACACACGCACACACACATGCACACTCCTGCCACACATACAGCTTCCCAGCCGGTAGCACTTCACCCCAGCATGTGGAAAGTGCACTTAAGGACAAAAAGGAACCCAAACTCACCCTCCCTCACGCTCTGCCAGTCCACATTTCCCTCTGCTCAATCTCCCAGGCCACTCTGGAGACCCCAGCAGAGCAACCGAGAGAAAAAGAGAGCGTTCTTCCTATAACTCACTGAAGACTGTAAAGGCAGCCTCCGCCTCCTTCTCAGGAAACAGCCCAAGGCAAACGTGGACTCAGGCATCTGAGCACAGCGTCCAGCCATGCGAGGATTCATCCCACATCTAATCGCAGTTCCCACTTACAGAGCAGGGTGGTCGGAGATGCCTCCAGAACCCGGCGTGGGGAAGACCTTAGGCCCAGCCCAGCAGGGCAACCATCAAGAGGAAGGGAAGGGGTTAACTGCTGAGGACCAGGTTGGCTGAAATGTAGGTGAAATATTGCTTTTGGTAAGGTCTTGACCCCTCCAATGCCCAGTTCACAGAATCCTAACTGTGCAAGGGGCAGGAAAGATCAGAAAAGCAGACGTGGAAAAATCAGCATCCCCCACCCCCCGCTTTGCGGGAGGAGCTCCGCTGGCTTCCTCCTGGGGGCTGCTCTGCAGCACCATCCAGCTTCATGGGGCTTCTGACAGGTTCCTTCCACCTGCTTCTTCCTCCCTTCTGCCAGTCTCAGCCCTCCTCCTCTTCAGGGCTCACACCCACTCCCCGACATGCCTTCTCTTAGGACAGCCACTCTCACAGATGTCTGGGAATGTGCCTCTGTCCCCGTCCTGCCGAATCTACTCCCCAGCAGGCTGGGGAGACACGCTTTGGATCAGGAGGAAAGCTTCCCAGGGTCCCTGTGATTCAATCCCACAGGCAGCCTCCTCTCCCATGGCTGAGTAGGCTGCCTTCCCGGTGCCAAGCCCATCCTCCCCAGCTATGCACCATCGCACACACATCTACACACGTGTGCACATGTCACACATGCACTGCGGTCCTGTCCCATGGCGTCCCACAGTCTCCGAGGCTCCGCAATCCACCTGGCTCCATCCCTCGATCTCTCACCTGGGTGGAAGCAGCTGCTGGTCCCCCAGGGCACAGGATGTGAGGAAGGCGAGGAGGGTGAGGGGAGAACGGCCGGAGAGCCACCCTCTTCCCAGGCCCTGGTCCTCCTGGCAGGAGGGTTTCAGGTGTTTTCTGCAAAGGAAGAGATTTCTAGAAATAGCCTTCACATCCGCAGAGGCATAAATGCAGTCGGAGAGGAAGTTCCGTGTGCAGGCCACAGGCTCAGAACGTCAAGAGCCATCGGGGCTCAGGGAGGAGCCATCGGGGCTCAGGGAGGAGCCAGCATCGGGGACACACCCGCCTTCCCTGGGTGCTGAGCGCCTTGTGGGGTCACAACACAGCAGAAACCAAGGAGCCCGGCCCGTCCAGCAGCTGCAGACTGAGAGGAGGGAGGAGAAATGACAGCAGAGGCTTGGCCAGGGGCTGGGGCGCTGGGGCAGGAGCCAGGCTGCGCTTCAGAAGGGCCTCAAGAACAGGGCTTGGATAGGGCAGGAAAAGGATGTCAAGCCGGTTCCTGTTCCTGAGAAGACAGAGATTGTGGCGCCGCTACCGGCTCTGAGCAAAGCCAGCTCCCGGCCTCTGTGTGCCCTGAAGTGGCCTTTAGGACTTCCTCTAACAAGTCCTTCCTCATTTCCCTTCCCTTCCCTAAAACCCACAATCCAGGGAACTCGGAGCCTGAAAAGATCAACACTGCTTCTCAGGGAATGAATGCTTTTCCCCAGCTTGCAAAACGTGAAATGCTAGACTTCGATGCTTTCAAATATTTCACAAAATGAAATCCCTTTTGTGAAAGAACATAGTGTCCAAACTCCCTGGTCTCTACTTCATAAGGAAGTCAAACACGGAGGAACACTTCCTAAAACATGTTTACTGGGGTAAAAATGATGTAACATTAAATGTACCATCTTAACCATTTCTAAGTGTATAGCCCACAGTAGAAAGTACATTCACATGGTTGTGTGCCAGATCTGCAGAACTTTTCATCCTGCAGCACCCAAACTCTCCCCATTACACCCCAACTCCCCTCCCCGAACCCCAGCCCAGGTAACCACCATTCTACTTTCCGTTTATAAGATTTTTTTTTTTTGAGACAGAGTCTTGCTCTGTCGCCCAGGCTGGAGTGCAATGGTGTGATCTCAGCTCACTACAACCTCCACCTCCCGAATTCAAACGATTCTCCTGCCTCGGCCTCCAGAGTAGCTGGGATTACAGGTTCCCACCACCACACACGGCTAATATTTGTATTTTTAGTAGAATTCGGGTTTCACCATGTTGGCCAGGCCGGTCTTGAATTCCTGACCTCAAGTGATCCCCCTCCTTGGCCTCCCAAAGTGCTGGGATTACAGGTGTGAGCCACCATGCCCGGCCCGTTTCCATGATTTTTGGCAATGTCAGATACTCATGTGAGTGGAGTCCCACAGTGTCTGCCCTTCTGAGACTGAGCAGAATGCCCTCGAGGTTCATCCAAGTGAGTGCGGGACCCTCTGC
Source organism: Hylobates moloch (assembly GCF_009828535.3). NCBI lineage: Eukaryota > Metazoa > Chordata > Mammalia > Primates > Hylobatidae > Hylobates > Hylobates moloch. The sequence goes on along the minus strand of NW_026652276.1, from coordinate 230,841,397 downwards.
GCTCTGCACAGCAGGGCTCTCTTCACAGGATGCAGAGGCTGGGGCCTCGAGGGACTGGAGCTCACGTCAGTTTTCCAAATGTCTGACGTGGTGCTGAGCTTTCCAAAGGGACCCCGCAGAAGGAGGAGCAGTGGAGGTGGCTGAAGTAGAGGGGCATGCTTCAGATATGAAGTCTCTACAGTAGTCAAAACCACAGGCTTTGGGGAGCTGCTGTCAGCCTATCACATCCTGAGGGGTCCACCTTCCCCCTGGACTGGTCTTCATGCGCCAGCCTTGAGGACTGCTCTACCTCGTTATGAACCTGAGGGAAACCTTGGTTATGCTGGGATGGCTCAAGAAGAGGTTTGGGGACACACAGGACACATCTTGATGGGGAAAGCTGACAAAGCCCTTCCCATGTCCCACTCCACCTGCCTCCTCATTAAAAGAGGATCTATTTTGGAAGAACTCCCACCCTTCCTTTACAGTAGGTCAACGCACATCAAACCAACTCATGATAATGAAAAGACAAAAACCTTAAGCCAGGTACTGCAGTTCATCCCCGCTGGGGTTAGTAACAGAGGCAGGGGCTCAGCAAGAAACTCTTTCCCCAAAATAGAGAAGAAAAGGCTCGCTCATTCTTAAATGAAATATTAAGCATCCAGGGATTGCTCTGAGTAAAACTGAAGCTACAAATAACTCCTCAAAGATTCAGCAAGTCGATTATTTGCCGAGTTGACCATTTTGCAAAATGATCTTTCAGCAAATCAGCTCTTAGAGAATTGATTTCCGTGCAGAAGGCAGGCTGCCGGGTTCTGGTTTGGCACCGATCTTAGGAAAGATGGGGGCTCCCTGCCCCCTAGTGGCTTTGTGGCTAATGACAAGTGCAGCAAAATGCTCCCCAGCGGGCTGAGAGCCCTGATTCAGCAGGCAGGTGGAACACTGGGGAGAAGTTCTGGACTTCCAGAAATCGAATAAGCCAGGAAGAAACATGTTATGCAAGCAAGGAGAAATCTACCAGGACCAAGCACCGTATGAGACACAGAGGGCACAAAGATTAGCAAAGCAAATCCCTGACTCAAGCGGCCCTAACTCAGTCTGAGGATGGGGAGGGGACCACGCTGTGGTCACGAAACGAGGTAATGCGCTGTGATAGAGATGCGTCCAGGCTGCCACGCAAGTGAAGAGGAGACGATGTAAACCTCGCAAGATGGAAAAACAACCAACTGGGGAAATAAACTTATAAACAAATCCGTAAACCCGCCATTTCCTGTGGCAGGTCCTGACAGTGGTAGAGAACGGAGTTTCACTATGTCCTGCCATGGAGAAGGTTGTAAGGCACAGTGAAGGGAAGGCCGCGCGGGAAAGGTAATGCCTAAGTCTTGAAGGGCTGCAAACATTTGCCTGTCAGATGACGGAGGGAGGACGCCTCAGGCAGACGGAGAATGGCAAACGCCACCGGCATCGGGACCCTAAGACAGCCCCGCAGGTGCCGGTAAAGGCAGTCAGGCTGGAGACGGAAGGACCAGTCGGAGGCTGCTGCAGCACCCAAGCTAGAAACGAGGAGAACTAACACAGAGACAGCAGCAAGGGGAACAGATTTATTACAAATTTAGAAAATAGAAACAATAAGTCCGGGCGTGGTGGCTCATGCCTGTAATCCCAGCACTTCCTTGGGAGGCCGAGGTCGGCGGATCAGCTGAGGTCAGGAATTCGAGACCACCCTAACCAACATGGTTAAACCCCGCCTCTACTAAACATACAAAAAATTAGCCGGGTGTGGTGGCAGGTGCCTGTAATCCCAGCTACTAAGGAGGCTGAGGCATGAGATATTGCTTGAACCCGGGAGGCAGAGCTTGCAGTGAGCCGAGATTGCGCCACTGCACTCCAGCCTGGGTGACAGAGCGAGACTCCGTCTCAAAAAAAAACAAAAAAAAAGAAAGAAAACAAACAATAAAAGAATTTTTTAAAAAGATGAATTCACAGTTGTTAACACGATTGGCCCAGTTGCCACATCAAAGGGAGTGCTATTCACTGCAGAGACATCTTTGTTATTTTGGAAAACATTATTATACGTTGTTTCATTTCAAAGATGGAAAATGTGTGTGTTTACTACAGCTTTGGCAGATGGTAGTAAAGTGTCTTGTGACTAAATTTGTATATTTTGACAATTGTTGATGGAATTAAGTATCTTGTTCAAATGGAGTCCATGTTTGTTATAGTAATTCAGAAATAATATACTTATTTTAAAACTTTTAGCTTCTCCTGTAATCCCAGCTCTTTGGGAGGCCGAGTCAGGTGGATCATTTGAGGTCAGGAGTTCAAGAGCAGCCTGGCCAACATAGTGAAACTCCATCTCTACTAAAAATACAAAAATTAGCCAGGCATGGCGGCGTGCACCTGTAATTCCAACTACTCGGGAGACACCTTTTTCTGATTCTCATAAAGGGCAGTGGTCACCCAGGCTGCCTGGATGTGGAGCAGCCTGGCATCACAGTACTTTCTAGTGGCCTTTATGGAGAGAGGGCTGAGAGGCTGGTGTTTTGCTAGAGATGAGCACATCGGCGTGGGGATGCTGGGCTTGAGACTTCTAGAGACAGAGCAGGCAGGGGCATCCAAAGGTCTTGATTGATTCCTGTGTCCCAAGGATTCTTCATGCCAGTGCTCTCACTGAAAACAGCTAAAAATAAAGAAGATAAAAATATTTCTAAATCTTCTCGACACCATCCAAGGGCCAATGAGATAATAAAGAATGACTTTCTTCCAGCCTGTACTCTTGCTGGAGTGCGGGCACCCTGTGCCCAGCTGCAGCCCTCAACCCCACTCTTTACCTACATTCAACACAGCTCCCCCGGGCTTTGCTTACAGGTTTCCTTTTTCTTTTTTTTATTTGTTGAGATGGAGTCTCGCTCTGTTGCCCAGGCTGGAGTGCAGTGGAGCAATCTCAACTCACTGCAAGCTCCGCCTCCCGGGTTCACACCATTCTGCCTCAGCCTGTCCGAGTAGCTGGGACTACAGGCGCCCGCCACCACGACCAGCTAATTTTTTTTTGTATTTTTAGTAGAGACGGGGTTTCACCGTTGTCTCGATCTCCTGACCTCGTGATCCGCCCGCCTCAGCCTCCCAAAGTGCTGGGATTACAAGCGTGAGCCACCGCTCCCGGCATCCTTTTTCTTTTCTTGTTTGTTTTGGGTTTGGTGGGGGTGGGGGTGCTGCTATTGCTGCTGCTGCTGCTGCTGGTTTATTGCAAAGTAAGACAAAGTGCCCTCTTTTTATTGCAATGGTGACTTTTCTTCACCTTCTTAGCTGGCAGCAAAGGCCTAAAAGAGTCCAGTTGCTTCTGGAAGATTCTAGAGAGATATAGGCAGGCACAAGAGACCCATAGACAATAATCGGGAGTGGAAATAGAAAGTTCTTAAACTCTGAGTGATTGATAGTGGTAGCAAACAGCTTTGTGAAGGTAAAAACTATGAGTCAATGGTAGTTAAAAGCTGGCAAGAGACCTGATTTTGAAATGAAAAAATCCACCAAAAGAGAAGGATCACCCAAACAGAGAGGGAGGGGCAATTCCTGTAAAATTCCACGGCAACTTCATATGATCCCAGGGTTTTCCCAGCACCTCACTACTGGTTCTTCTTCCTGGGATTTTCCCAAATTCTCCATATTTTTTCACCTATAAAAAGTGAGGGTTGGGTGCAGTGGCTCACCCCTGTAATCCCAGCACTTTGGGAAGCCAAGGCAGGTGGATCACTTGATGTCAGTAGTTCAAGACCAGCCTGGTCAACATGGTGAAACCCCATCTCTTCTAAAAATAGAAAATTAGCCGGGCTTAAAGGGGCATTCCTGTAGTCCCAGGTACTCAGGTAGCTGAGGCAGGAGAATCACTTGAACCCAGGAGGTGGATGTTGCAGTGAGCCAAGATCACACCACTGCACTCCAGCCTGGGCAACAGAGTGAGACTGTCTCAAAAAAAAAAAATGTGTTTAAGTAAGGACAGTTGGATGTGTTGGCTCACACCTGTAATCCCAACACTTTTGGAGGCCAAGAAGGGAAGATCCCCTGAGGCCAGGATTTCAAGACCAGCCTGGGAAACAGAGAGAGACTCCATCTTTACAAAAAAAGTTTTAAAATTAGCTGAGCTTTGTGGTATGCACCTGTGGTCCCAGCTACCTGGGAGGCTGAGGTGGGAGGATCACTTGAACCCAGGAGGCATAGGCTGTAGTGAGCTATGATTGCACCACTGCACCCCAGCCTGGGTAACGCAGCAAGACCTTGTCTCAAAAAATATATACAAAAATACAAAATAAAATAAAATTTTTAAAAAGTGAGAGTTTCTGGAATGACTTGAGCTCCACTCCAAATTGTTCCTCTATAATATTCAAGATGCATTTCCACACCATTGCACCAAACAAAAGCTTTCTGAAGGTGGGGACTATGTCTGTCTTGCTTATGACTCTATTCCAGCACCAAAATGGGGCCTGGCACACCAGGGATGGAAGAATGAGTGAGTGAGGAATGAAAACACCACCACTCCTTTATTCCAGGGAGTGGATGGAGCAGGTGTGGCCATTGCCCTCACCCTCCCTCCTCCCCACCCACTCAGGTCTGGAGGGAAGCCTCAATCCTCATGGCGTAAGCCCCTCTTCTGATGTGGACATTCACCCAGTTCTGAGCCAGCTCCTGACACTGGGGACACAGCGAGCAGAAGCAAAGTCCCGCAGTCTCTGACTCTGCCTTCCCCCGGGCCTGGCACTAGACCAGCCTGCAGGAGCTCCAGGCCCAGGCTGGCCCCACTCCAGAGCTGCATTCAGACATCCCAGGGGCACAAACCCTACCCCAGAGCCACAGCTTCCTGGGCTCTGGCCCCATGCCCACAGCTGCCCCCTATGTGGCCTTCTCGCAGCTGTGACGGGGCCCCTGACACCTTGCCATGGCTGCCGGACTCCCTGGGGACTCATTCTGCAGGCAGAGAAATGGACACCTGGCTTTCCACTTCAACCTCCTGAGCTTTCTATTTCTCCTCGTAGGTCTTCTGGTCATCCTGGTTCCCTGGTCCTATAGCGGGAAATGACACAAGGCCTGTGAGGCTGCAGCTGACTATGGTGGAGATTGTCACACAGGGGCTTCCAGGAGCATTCCAGGTGAAGGTCAGAGACCCCGGCCAGCATGTCCTGACTGCAGGGAGCAGCACCTGTGCTCAGAAGGACTTGGTGGCCCAGGTAAAGTTCTCGTTCAGCATGCAGCCCTGGCCTCCTGCAGGTCCTCAGGCCCTAATCCAATAGAATGGAGACTTCAGCCAGAACTTGGGACAGAGGAAACTGTCACCCATAGTCCCCATTCATGCAGGGTAATTAATTGGCTGGCTGCAGCCAACAGAGACATTCAAGAGAGTTCTGTAACCTCGAAAGGAGCCTCAGGGCCAAGAAGTCTGGGGAGCAGCAGAGCCTGAGATAAGGCAGTGTCCTACCTGCATCTGAATCCCAGCCCCGTCAGTCATGCCCTGTGTGAACTTGCACAAGCTCCTGAACCATGCTGCCTCCCAGTTTTGTCATCTGTGTGATGGGGATAGAACTGTTAGCTCATTGCACTGGAGGGGGACCGGAGGACCCAATGTCTGTCAAGCACTAACGCATTGCCCAGGGTCCCCTATGTGGTGGTGGGTGTCACAGCATCAGTATACGGGTAGCGGCCTGCGGGAAGCGGGACTGGGGAATGACAACCGGTGCAGCCAGCTCTGGGCAGGGAGACTGAATGGCAGAGTCAAGGCCGACTCCACACATGGGGCTGTGACCCGTGGGGTGAGTGGGGATCTGGAGGAAGAGGCCTAAGAGAGAAGAGGCCACCTGAACCACGAGACCGTGAGACCCCCAAAGGGCCCCCCTTGCCTCTGGCCAGGGAAACAGAGCCTGTGGCTCCAGCCTTGGGGACAAAGGCCTGTTCCTTGGCCCCTTTCCGGGTCTCCCTTCTCCTCTGAGAGCCTCACCAGAGTCCCTCTGGAGTCTAGGTTCCTGCCGCAACAGCCCAAGTAGATTTCGCTCTGCCTCTGAATTCTATAGTCACTCCCCACAACCCACACAGGAAATTCTAGCCCTTTCTCAGCTGAGGCCCCTTCAGGAGATCTGCTTTCTCCATGACAGCCTCACGTCCATGGGGCACAGGTGGTGGTGTTATTGTTGTTATCATTGTGACCCCCTGGTGTTTTCTCTTCAACATAATTTCTACAGGGGCCAGAGAAGGGTAGAAGTCATGAGACGTTGAGGGTGGCCCTGGGGTTGCTACCAGCATGGATGCCAAGGACCTAGGACAAGCCTGGGGCTGGGACCAGCCAGGTCTAGATAGAGCCTGGGCCATTCTCCAGGGGAACATTGTCCCATCCTCTGGTTGTGCCCACTTGCCCCTGGAAGCAGGGGCGTCCTCTTCTCTCTCTTCCATCCCGTCTCCTGTGGACATTCCCCCACATATTCTAGCACAGGCTACGCGTTATCCTCAACCCCTTCCAACACCTTCAGGTTCCTGCCAACACCCACAGATGATCCAGTGGCGACCAGAGCAAGAGTCGGGGCTCACTGCCATAGGGATCAAGAGATCAGGGGGCTCAAGACCAGAAAGTGTTCTCCAGTGGGAGCTTCCATCACTCCTGAGAAGATGACACGGGCTGAACACAAAGATTCCAGGGCAGAGACTGATCACCCAGCCACCCTGTGTCTCCTTCAGCACCCGTGATGACACCACACTTCAGAAAGCAAGGGGCTCTCAGCGCCTGGCTCTCCCCAGCTGCTCTCACCTCTTTGCCCCCTCGCTGGAAATGCTCCCCTCAACCCAGGGTGGAAGTGCAGGTTGATCAAGGAGGGTCCCCGGAACTGCTGCTAAAAATACCATCCTTACCCATCTAGGAGGACTCCTCCCAGCTTCCCTGTGCTCTCTGCTCTGAGAAAATCTTGGAGCTGAAGCAGATGAAGCTGTGGCCGCAGCCAAAACAGTGATCGTGTCAGAAGCAGTTGCGGACCCTGGAAAGGAAATGAGTCCAGAATGCACAGAACCAGCAGGAACCGGGGCACAGGGCGCAGGGCGCAGGGCACAGGGCAAGTCCCCACGTCATGGCACAGGGCGAGTCCCCACGTCATGGCACAGGGCGAGTCCCCACGTCAGGAGCTGGTGCTATTGGCTCCCAGCATCGCTGGCAGGAAAGATGGGAGCCTACACAGCACCCCTCATGTGGGGACCCCCAGCCATGCCCCCAAACTTTTAAACCCTTTCACACAGCCCGTGCCTGGGGGAGCTCTCCACGACGTCAAAATGGAAATGGGTGCAGCATGTGCAAAGGGGCAGAGAGATTGAGCGGCCTCCCCACTCATCTACCACGAGTGCAAACTGCCTGCTTTTCCAAAGGACAGGCTCTCCCCTGAAGCCCTCCATGCTCTCAGCTTCTCCTCAATCTCCATTTCTGACCAGTGGATCCTTCCCCTTCTTACACTCCCAACTGCTAAGATGTGACCTGTTAGCCAAAATGGCTTCTATTTTTTTCTGCTGCTTCTTCATCTGAAGGTGAGAAGTAGGAAAGTGTTAGAAATATCAAGCAGCAATCCAGGCATTGCTCGTGGCCACATTCCTCCCTCCTTGCTGGGGTTCATCACAGTAGATAGCTCCCTGTGCGGCCGAGTGCTGTGTTGAGGCTTCCACCCGCACACACAACACTGTTGCCCTGGTGGCCCTGCCCTCCCATGTAGGCACTATCAGGCTCCTGCTCTTTGCTGGAAGAGAGGGATAGAATCAGAAGAAGAAAAGGCCTGAGAGGCGCCTTGACCTTGTTTCCAACAGCATCAGCCTCAGAGTGATGGCTGGAGGAGGGGATATGAGAACACACATGGCCAGGAAGATGAAGGTAGGGGGTACCCTCAGGCCCCAGAGTTTCCCCTTCCTGCTACCCACATACCTGAGGGAAGGAGAAAGGCAAGTGAGAGGCAGGCCAGGAAGCCCTGAGAGAAGGGGCCACATCCCACTTCCCAGCAGCACAGCAAAGGTGCTGGGGAGACCCCTGAGAGAAGTGGCTCCCCAGGGATCCTGGGCAGGCAGCACAGGGGCCTCAGAGCAGATTCCCACACCCCAAGCTCCCTGTGGAAGCTGAAAAGAAAGGCAGACCCAAGAGGCCAATGGGCCAGGACCAAGGACTGGTGAGAGGCGCTCCTGAAGACCTGCAAGGGGTAAGGGGAAGAGGAAGAGGAAGGGGAAGGAGAAGGAGAAAGGGAAGGGAACAACAAATATCTCTAATGAATATAGATATGTGGATGCAAAAGTCCTCAATAAAATGCTAGCATATCAAATCCATAAATATAGAAAAAGAATTATACACCACAAAAAAGTGGGAATTATCCCAGGAATGCAAGGTTGGTTTAACATCTGAAAATCAATTAATGTAATACACCATATCAAAAGACTTTTAAGAACACACACACACACACACACACACACACATAATCATCTCAACAGATACAGAACAAATATTTGACAAAATCTAATGCCTTTTTGTAATGAAACATTTCATAAACTAGGAATGGAAGAAGACTTCCTCAATTTGATACAAGGAATCTACCAAAAAACACACAGGTAAAATTATACTTAATAGTCAAAGACTGGATGCTTTCCCTCAAGATTAGACACAAGCCAAGGATGACTGTTCTTGCCACATCTATTCAGCATTAAGTAGATATTCTAGCCAGGGCAATTAAGCACAAAAAAAAAAAGGCATCCATATTTGAAAGGAAGAAATAAAACTATCTCTATTCACAGATTACATAGAAACTTTCTACACAGAAAATCCTAAGGAATCTACTAAATAAAACTATTAGAACTAATAAATAATTTCATCAAGCTTACAGGATACAAGGTCAATACACAGAATCAATTATATCTCAAAACAATGCACAATCTGAAAATAAAGTTGAAACAATTCCATTTATAATAGCACCAAAAAGAACAAGAGAAATAGATTTAATAAAAGTTTAAAATTTATACTTTAAAGATTATAAAACATAGTTGAAAGAATTAAAGGTCTAAATGGTCTAAATAAATGAAAAATATACCATATTCATGGATCAAAAAACTTAAGATTGTTAATATGGCAATACTCCCAAAATTGATCTATACATTCAAGAAAGCCCTATTAGAATCCCAGGTGGCTTCTTTGTAGAAGTTGACAAGCTAATTCTAAAATTCATATAAAAATTCAAGGGAACTAGACTAGCCAAAATACTCTTACAAAAGAACAAACTGGAGGATTCATACTTCCTGACTGCCAAACTTACTACAAAGCAGCAGTAATCTAGACAGTGTGATACTGAGATAAGGGTAAACATATAAATCAGTACAATAGAGCTGAGAGTCCAGAAATAAACCCTCACATATATGGTCAATTAATTTTCAACAAGAGTGCCAAAACCATTCAATGGGGGAAAACATAGTCTTTTCAACAAATCATACTGAGATAATGGGATAGCCACATATAAAATAATGACATTGAACTCTCACTTCACACCATATACAAAAATTAACTCAAGATGGATCAAAGACCTAAACATAAGAGATAAAACTATACAAATTTTAGAAAACATAGGGGCAAATCTTCATGATTGGATTTGACAATAGGTTCTTAGATATGACATCAAAAGCATGAGCAACAAAAGAAAAAATAGATAAATTGGGCTTTATCAAAATCAAAACTTTTGTACTTCAAAAGACACTACTTAAAAAGTGAAAATACAACCCATGGAATGGGAGAAACATTTGAAAATCACGTATCTCATAAGGGACTTGTGTCTAGACTATATAAAGAAATGTTATGACTCAACAATAAAAAGACAAATTACCCAATTTTGTAAAATGGGAAAATGATATGGATAGTCATTTCTCCAAAGAAGTCACACAAATAGCCAATAAGCACATGAAAAGATGTGTAACATCATTAGTCATAAAGGAAATGCAAATCAAAACCAAAAGAGAACATGACTTCATACCCACAAGCATGGCTGTAACCAGAAAGTTCAGATAACAAGAGAGTGAGGATCGGGAGAATGTGGAAGAGGTGAGAATGTGGAGAAATTGGAATGTTCATACATCGCTGGTGGGAATGTAAAATTGTGCAGTCACTTTGGAAAACAGTCTAGCAGTTCCTCACATGGTGAAACATAATCAAATGATCCAGCAATGACATTCCTATGTGTTTACCCAAAAGAAAGGAAAACATGTCTACTCAAAAACTAGTACATGCATGTTTGTAGCAGCATTATTTATAGTAGGCAAAAAGTGGAAACAACTCAACATCAACTGATAAATGGATAAACAAAATGCAGTACTTCCATACAAGAGGATATTATTTGGCCCTAAAAAGGGATGAAGTACTGATACATGATCCAACATGGATGAACCTTGAAAACATTAGGCCACCTATTATATGATTCCATTTACTTCAAATGTTCAGATTAGTCAAATCTATAGAGACAGAAAGTAGATGAGTGGTTGCTTAGAGCTGGGAGGAGATGGGAGGATGAAGAGGGATCCTTAAAGTACAGAGTTTCTGTATAAGGCGATAGAAATGTTATGAGGCGGACTGTGGTGCTGGGTTGCACATATCTGTGAATATACTAAAAACCATTGACTTGTACACTTTAAATGGTTGAATTTTGTGGCATGTGAATTATATCTCAAAACTGTCATAAAACAAATGAGACTTCCCTATGGCCATTTTCCTTACTGCTCTGCAATTCCTGCCACAGGTGACCCTTCTTTCTACCCTCCACATCACTCTTTTTGAAGGTGCCACAGGTTCCAGCCCCAGGGTCAGCCTAGACAAAATAAGGAGGATTGACTGTGGTCTGGAGCTGGATCGGGGTACTCCTGGGTTCCTAATACAATATCATCTTTTTAAAACAAGATATTGCACAGTGTGTGAACAAGCATGGAAAATAACCATGTACTCAACACCCAGCTCATTAAGTCTAAGCAGTTTGTCATTTTGCTCCAGATTTCTTAAGTGAAAATATTTCAGATACAGCTGTAGCGCTTTATATACCCTTCCAGTGATGAACCTACAGGCTGCTTCCAATTTTTGCTACTACAAATAAGGTTACAGTTAACACAAATACAGATGAGAGTTCCCCTGGAGTCTATACTGTAAAATTAAATTTCTTTGTCCTAGGGAATGCACATTTTTAAATTCACTGGATATTATCACATTGCTCTCTTGTTTATAAAAACTTACATTTCTGTTTGACAGTGGTTGATAGTTATCATTTCTCTACATCTTCACCAATAATTGGTATTATCAGACTTTATTGCCAGACTGGTGGGTGTGAGATGGTATCAGATTGTTTGATTAGCTGTGAGGCTGAGCATCCTTTAAATGTTTAAATGTCTTCTGTGTCTTGCCTGTTCGTATCCTTTGCCCAATTTTTTATTGGGTTGTCTGCCCATTTCTTATTAAGTTATAGGCATTTGATATGCTGTATGTTTCTTATATCCTATATTTTGTGTTCCACATTTTTATATGTTCTTCTTTTTTATTTTTGAGACAAGATCTCATTCTGTTGCCCAGGCTAGTGTGCAGTAGTGCAATCTCAGATCATTGTAGCCTCAGCCTCTTGGGCTCAGGTGATCCTCTCAACTCAATCTCCCAGGTAGCTGTGACCACAGGCTTGCACCACCATGCTCAGCTAATTTTTGTATTTTTTTGTAAGATGAGCTTTCGCCATGTTGCCCAAGCTGATCTCAAACTCCTGAGCTCAAGCAGTCCTCCCACCTCGGCCTCCCAGAGTGCTGGGATTATAGGCGTGAGCCACCGCATCCATTTTTCTATGGTCTATGTACAGATAGTCCCTGACTTACACTTACGATTGTTTGACTTACAATTTTTCAAATTTGCAATAGTAGAAAGTGATATGCATTTAGTAGAAACTGTACTTTGCATTTTGAATTTTGATCTTTTTCCAGGCTAGCAATACGCGGTACAATACTTTCTCATAACGCTCCACAGTATTTCATAAATTCCATGAGATTTTTCAATACTTTATTATAAAATAGGCTTTGTGTTAGATGACTATTGCCCAACTATAGGCTCAGGTGGTTGTTCTGAGCATGTTTAAGGTAGGCTAGGCTAAGCTATGATGTTCCATAGGTTAGATATATTAAATGCCTTTTCCATTTATATTTTCAACTTACAATGAGTTTATCAGGACATAATCCTTTCATAAATTAAGGAGCATCTGTGCTAATAATTCACTATTTTATGCTTTGCAGGTGTCTTTTCAAAGTATGTGGCTTGTATTTTGATGTAGTTTATAATGTCTTCTGTTATACAGAACTTTGATCTGGCACAAATTATCAATATTTTCTCATGATTTGTGCTTTTTATGTGTACCTTAAAAACTGAAAATCTTCATCGCATTTCTTCTGGAAGCTTTATTTTTTTTTCACAGTGGAATTTTTTGTGAATAGAGTGAGATAAAAATGTAATTTTATGGCCGGGCCCGGTGCCTCATGCCTGTAATCCAAGCACTTTGGGAGGCTGAAGTGGGTGAATCACTTGAGGTCAGGAGTTCGGGATCAGCCTGGCCAACAGGGTAAAACCCCCTCTCTATAAAAAAAATTAGTGGGGCATGGTGGGGCACACCTACCAGCTACTCGAGAGGCTAAGCTGGGAGAATCACTTGAACCTGGGAGGTGGGGGTTGCAGTGAGTCAAGACCGCACCACTGCACTCCAGCCTGAGCGACAGAGTGTTCTTATTTTTATTATTTATAATTATAAAACTTATAATTAAAAAAATTATATATATAAAATTTTTTTCATATAAATAATTAATTGTCCTAGCACTGCTTATTGAATATTTCATCCTCTACTCTCTACTAATCTGTAATGCCAGCCAGACCATCTTAATACATCAAATTATAATCCAGCATTCTTTCTAACATAGCATATATAAGTGGTATTATAAATCAATGAGAAAAAGATGACATCCTAGTCAAAAAAAAAATGCTCAAAGCACATAAACAAAAAATTCACAAGACATGCAAATGGTAATAACTATATGAAGAAATAGCCTCATTTAATTAGTAAAGAACAGTAATTTAAAACCACAAGATACAAACATTCATTTGCCAAACAGTCAGGGGTTCTACCCGGCATCACTGCCAGTGGAAGAGTGACTGATAAGGTTTTGGGAGGGTATTTTGGCAATTTAGCAGCCTTTACGTGTACATACGCTTTCCACTTTTAGAAATTCTACTGCCAGGATTTTATACCTACACTTGTAGAAATTATATGCCCACTTCTAATAATTTATTGTGCGGAAATAATTAAGAGTATACACAAATATATGCCATAGCATGTGATTTTAGTTATAACACCCAAAACAACCTAAATTTTCAAATAAGGCATTGGTTATAATAATGCTGCATGGTATATCATTAAAACACATAAAAAGGAGTTTTTAGATTGGTAATTTTCAACTGGTGATTTTTGTAGCAGAGCCCTGTTTTGCAAATAAACGCGCATGTGAAACCCCAATGTGTGAAGGAGATGGATGTGAGGATGCTCCGGTGAAGGAGTCAGGCGACCCCATCACCCGCCTCCTTCAACATCTTTAGGAGGGTGCTAAAAGGAAGACGGTAAAACGCTCCATGGAACCCTGAGGACAGCACTAACACCAAGTGTATTTATCATGTATTGTTAAATGAAACAATTTGCTTTTTTAAAAAAAAAAAAGAATTGATTCATCTTTTAAATGTACATATGAAAAGAGAATAAATGAATATATTCCAACAGTCTGGACACCGGTGTATTCACAGAAGGGTATGGAATTATGGGGATTCCACCCTTCTTTTCTGCTTTAATGCATAGATTGCAATACTTTTGTAATAAAGTGAAAAGCAATGGGAAATGAGATGAAATAAAGAGGCATTAATTCAGACTAGAGTACAGAGAAGAAGGAAAAGGGAATACATAGCTATTGCCAAAATAGCGACATACAGCAAACAACCACAAAAATCGACATCCACAGATACAGCAATAAACACATTTCTCAGTCATCTGTGGGTCCACTGGCTTCATCTTGTTGATCTCTAGGTCAGCTGGAGTGGCTTTGTCCCACGTGTCTTCATTTCAGGTACCAAGTAGAAGGAAACAAAGTCAACCAGGGAAACCCCCCCGGCAAGGGCAGAAACCTAGGAGGCCAGCAGAAGCCTGCAGGGTCTTAGAAGGGGCAGGCTGAGAACGGGAACCCTCTCACTTTGCCCCATTCTAGTGGCCAAAGCAAGTCACAAGACCAAACCCAAACTCAATGGGCAGCGAAATACAGTCCACCCAAGATGAACAATGGCATGGGTATGAATGGAGGGCAGGAAAGAATTGGAGTCAATCCTTCAATCCCTCACGGTATGGAGGGCAGGGCCTGCTGACAAGCAGCAAGAGGTACCCAGGAAGGCAGGGCCTGGCTGTCCCCACCAGCACCCCAGACACCTACCTCAGCCCAAAGAATGGCTCAGAGCCACACTTTCTAGGCCACGAAAGGAGAGGGGCCCTTTCCCTCATGACCCCAGAGCAGATGGTAGAATACAGACTGTGAGGAAGTTCCAGGAGAAACATGAGAAACCTCACAAGCGTCGTGCAGTTTAGTTTCTGATAACCACTTCTCTTTCTTGGTCTCATGTTTCCCTTCCTTCTTGAAGTTCCTAGAAAGTGTAAATTTTTCCTTACCTTTAATTTTTTCTTTAATTTTTCTTTACCTTTTTTTTAAGTTGCCATCTAATGTACCCTTGAAATGCTCTATTCTGTGCCAGTTGTCCATTTCAAGATGGAGTCACTTGTGTCAAACCCAAGCAAAGTAGAGTCAGGAGCCTAAGAAGGGAGGGTCCTCATGCACATGCGCCTACAATAAGAACAATTACAGCCAAACACAGTGGCTCGCACCTATGGTCCCAGCTACTTGCGAGGCTGAGGCGGGAGGATCACTGGAGCCCAGGAGTTGAGCCCAGGCTGCAGTAAACTATGATCACATTGCTGCACTCCAGACTGGGCGACAAGGCAAGACCTCATTTCTAAAAAGAAAAGGAAAAAAAAAAGAACTATTACAAAGACTCTCTGAAGGCTGTGACACACATATGCCTGTAATAAGGACTATTTCCAAGGGCTTTCCAAACTGCAGCCTGCCACAGGAGTCACTGGACGGCCAGCCACGTGTTGGAGCACTCTCACCTCACATGCCGTCTCCACTAAGAAACTGACCTCAACTCCTGAGCCCCAGTAACCAATGTTCTCTTTGTTCAAAAACAACTCAACAACTCCTGTGCACTCCTCCTTTTGCCTTTATTTTTTTGAGATCGAGTTTCGCTCTTGTTGCCCAGGCTAGAGTGCAATGGTACGATCTTGACTCACTGCAACCTCTGCCTCCCGAGTTCAAGCGATTCTCCTGCCTCAGCCTCCCAAGTAGCTGGGATTACAGGCATGTGCCATCGTGCCCAGCTAATTTTGTATTTTCAGTAGAAATGGGGTTTCACCATGTTTGTCAGGCTGGTCTTGAACTCCGGACCTCAAGAGATCCACCTGGCTCAGCCTCCCAAAGTGCTGGGATTAAGGCGTGAGTCACCACACCCAGTCTTCCTCGTGCCCTTAAAAGCTTCCCCTTGCCTCAGCCTCCTGGATGCACCCACGGCTGCCGTGGCACGGGCACTCCACATCACAATCACGCTGCTCATTTCCAAATAAACTCATCATCTTTGGAGAATCGCTTCTGTTTGTTATTTAGGTTGATAATTCTTCAAAAAAAAAAGTCTATGACTTCAGTGACAAAGAGGGAAGCTGGGGGGTTGGGAGGAAGGTGTATTAGGAAGAATGCGTCTGACTCTGTGGTTAGTTGGGGTGGGGAACCTTCAGCCTCCTGAGTAGGAGCAGCAGGCCTGGGAACAGGGGAATCTCCTTCCTAGGTCCTATTGCCTAGGCCCACATGATGCCTACCTGAGGCATATGCACAAAGAAAACGTCCTTAAAATTTTGTTTTTCTCCAGAACAACCTACAGTCCTAGGGACAGACACACCATCCTCCTAAGTCCTATCACACCCTGGAAAATCGTAACAAAAAGGTGACTGTCTCCTTGGGGCATTGCCTGCAGCCTTAGCTAGGGGCCATCCTAGTTATCTCAATTACTCATCCAATTTGTGATCAGCCTTAAGTTCTGACTCACTCTAGCTCTCTCCTTCGACTTCCTCATCTCCCAAATGGAAGTGACTACCCCAACCTACCAGGCTGTTGTGGGAACCGAACGATGTGGCAGAGAGTCCAGCTCAGCTTCCTACCGCTCCACGAGGGCCACCGAAAGGCCAGTCCTCTTCGGCCTGCAATGAGAGAGATTGAAAGTGGAAGCAGGTCTAAGCTCACAGAATCAGGAAGAAGGTAGAATGCTGAATACACTTCTTCCTCCAATCCCAAATGCTAGAACTGTGTTCCTATCGTAGTTTTGTCATGGACTTTTTAGAATCAGAAAAATGATTAAGAAACATGAGCTGAGATATGCAGGTGCCTTGAGCAAATAGGATTTTGTACAGCAGACACCTCCTGGTGTCTCGTTTCCTGAGATCCCCAAAGTGAGAGATAAGAAAGCTGTGGCTGCTGCAGAGACTTGAAACAGTGACCAGAGACCAACTCTTCCACAGGAAGGTGTCTGCACAGAAGACTGTCAGGGGCAGCTGATGAAGATCTGTCTATAGCCTGATCCACAATAAAGATCAGGGGTTGGACAGGGGTGAGATACCCAACAGGGTGACTGGAGCCACCCCCTGTAACTATCCAGAAACTTGCGGCCCAAAGTCGAGCACAAATAAGTGGGCACAGAAAGACATTTCAGGACACGAGCTACAGAGAGGCAGCCACCTGGCCATCCTCCAGCTGCCTAAGGTTTGCAGATGCCCTTGATGCCGCCCCCTATCCCTCCCAAGAACTCTCGTCTACATGCACACAGATGCTTAACAAGAGCGCCTATGACCCTCCACAGAGCAGAGCACCAGGGACACAGTGCCCCTGGGAGATGCTGCCACCAAGGCCAGATGGAAAGAACACCCCTGTGTTCTTGCTCCATGGTTGGCATCTGAGACGCACCTGCCAGGTGGATCAATCCCCAGCAGGATCAATCTCAGTGGCCCAAAGTGGAAATGAGCTCACCAGTCACCCTCCAGTGGCCTCCTCTCTTTCTTACTTTCCCACTCCCCCACCAGGGTTTCTTGGGATCCACTCTCAAATAAACTACTTGCCCTTGAATCCTTAATTTAGGGGGAATCAAAACAAGGATGACCAATCAGAGACAAATATTAACCATAATGATGTCTATTACCGAGATAGGACTGAAATCAACTCAGAAGGGCAGGAATTTGTGAAATCTTCTCCCTTTCCCTTCTCTGCTGAGTAATTGATTCTCATGCCCTAGAGCCTTCTCTACCCTTCTATGAGCACGTGGATTCAAAACTGAATGTCCAAGTTCAAACCCAACTCCCCACAACCCAATGTTCCCAAGTCATCTAGGGAAATTTGCTTCACCTCTTCAAGTCCCATTTCTCCAATGGGAGACAGGAGAGTCTCAGACAGTTCACAGCAACCAACCCACCCCTACTCGACCACCACCCACATAACACCTTATTGGGAGATTTCTCCCACTGAGTTCAAGTTCATAGCTGGAGAATATGGAAACTGCACACTCACCATGGAAGATAACACCAAGAAGTCTTTGTCTTTCCTGCCTTCTGTTTTCATCATCTGCCCCCTCCCACCAGACTATGTTTCTCCATGACACCCTGTAGTTTGGCCACAGCCAAGCAGATCTGAAGACCATTGCCTCCAGAAGTTGGCATGAAGATTCTAAATTCTCCAGGTGGGAGGAGGAGGGGGATTTACTTATGTTTTTAAATGTTCTAGGACTTGTGTGTCCTGTTGAACTTCAAGATCTTTGGAAAAGGGAGTCACAAGAAAGACAAAATTCTCATAGTCCAGCTTCACAGGCACAGAAGGGCCTCAGCACCACCATGGAGCAGGCCCAGACACAGGGCTGAAGCGGGAGCCAGAGTCACCCCAGCACCTAAGCAAAGCCTCTCTTCTCCACAGCTCAAGGTTCCAACAGCCCCTCCTTCTCACTCCTTTTCCCCCTCCAAGTCTTCCAAGTATGCATTCCAGACTGGTATTGGTATTGAGTGTGGGCTGATGAAGGGAGAGTGGGGTGACAGAGTTGGTCTGTCCCTTTTCAATAACTGCCAAGAGGACTGTTGATGTTCTCTCTAGAATGTGAGGTACTTGACTGTCCTCGACTTTGAATAGAATTTTCAAACTGGGAATACAAGCTTTCCCACTCAAAAGTTAATTACACCTAGGAAGGAAAATCAACGGTATTGTTTTATAAGCAGTATACAAAATAGTTGCCTAATTTTCTTCTTTTCCTTATAGCCCTGTGAAACTGTTTTGGAATGCATGTCATTTAAAAAAATATTCATGACCCAGCACAGTGGCTCACGCCTCTAATTCCTACTCTTTGGGAGGCTGAGGCAGGAAAATCACTTGAACTCCGGAGTTCCAGACCAGCCTGGGCATAATAGCAAGACCCCATCTCTACAAAAAATAAAAAGTTAGCTGGGTGTAGTGGTGCATGCCTGTAGTCCCAGCTACTCGGGAGGGTGAGGTGGGAGGATCACTTGAGCCCAGGAGGTTGAGGTTGCAGTGAGCTGTGTTTGCACCACTGCACTCCAGTCTGGGCAACAAGAGAGACCCCCATCTCAAAAAAAAAAAATGTATCTCAAGACTTGTTCACTTCAAGAAAAGTTTAGAGTAGCCCAATCCCCTGAGGAAATTGGAACCAAGGGACAATGAAACAAGGGTCGTATCTCCTTTTTGGCTTCTCTGCTGATATGGTTCTTATCTGAGAATCATATAAACTGTTCCCAATGGGCAGAGCAATGGCACAGCCAGGAGTGTCTGGAGAAACTGCACCGTCCTGAGCCCCCTCCCAAGTCATCTGTGTCTGGGTTCTCTGCTTATGCCCCACAAATAGCTCGTCCAAGTAGGACATTCGAACAAGCACCCCGGACACAGAATGTTATCTGCACCACAGCCCAGCGTATGGCCTGGCTTTTTCTCTTCATCTTCATCCTTGTATGTCTAAAGAGAAATGTTTGGGTGGGAGGAAATGACATTTGAGTTCGTTAATTCAAAACACTGGTGGTAAGATGACTTATTCCAGGAACTTCAGTTCTGGATTTCATCAAATAAACTCAGGGACTCAACAGAAGAAAGTGACCATCTTGTGAGTCCGCTGAGCTCTGTCTCCAGAATAGAACCCCAAGGAGTCGGACACAAGAGCAGCAACGTGCAGGCTGCCCACTGCGCCTGCACCAAGGGGAAGGCACAGTCTCTGCAGGCACCTGCCTCCTACCCCAGCAGCCGCACGTTGCTGCCAGCGCCTGGGGACCACTGCCTCAGATGGAGAAGCTGGAACTCAGAGCCTAGACTATTCCCCTGGGGGAATGCGATGATGGTTTCTAAACTTCACAGGTGCAGGCACGGTTCAAACCTCTGCATTGCCCTTCCTAACTGCCTGAACTTGAGCAAGTGACCTCCTCCCCCAAGTACTTCAGGTTCCTGGTCTGTAGAAGGAAGATCATAACGGTAATGGTCTTGGGGAGTAAGATGAGGATTAAATAATCTCTCTCCAGTGGGGACTGTTTCTTATCCCACACCCCATGCACCCCAGGGACAGAAAATGGGGTTGGGGGCAGGGCGTGGTGGTGCACACCTGTGGTCCCAGCTGCTCTGGAGGCTGAAGCAGGAGGATCGCTTGAGCCCAGGAGGTCGAGGCTGCAGTGAGCCATGATTGCACCACTGCACTCCAGCCTGGGTGACCAAGGAAGACCCTGTCTCCAAAAAAATAATGCGGTTAGAGTTAGCATCTCCCTTGCTCCTTGGCTTTCAGGCCATACCTCTTCTCCCTTTTAAGAACTAGTCGGCCTCTTCGAGTGTTAGCTGCTGGTCACTTCCCTTCGTGCTTCGGGGTATGGGCGTCCAGCTCAGTCCCCTCCTCTGTCCCCAGGCTTTGTCCCAGGACATGCCAGGTGTATTTGTTCCCCATTGCTGTATAATAAACCACCACAAAAAGTGGCTTAAACGGTTTCTGGTGAAATCTGCACATCTGTGTTTTTATATCTGTTCCCTACCCTGTAATCCCTACCACGTGCACTTGTTCTGTGGTTTTGGTCTCTTGTTTAATTGCACACAAGTAATACTACTGGGTAACCAGAATCAGGTGTGAATGTGTTGAGATTTTTACTGTTTTGCATGATAGGAAAATTGAGAAAGAATACATATAAAAGATAGGCATAACATCAATGCAGAGTTGGAAGTTGACTCCCAAGGGCTGACATGGTGTGAGTGTGGGTGTGTGATAAGCTTCTCATCCCTGCATAGATGCAGTATTCTTAGCCTTAGTAGAAAAACCTGGTTTAGTGGTTTAAGCCTTGTGTGGCAGATAGATCTTAAAGGGCAAAGCAGTATATTGGTAGTTGTCAATATAGCAGTGCTAGCTCTGTCTATATAAATAGAGAAATGGGGTTAGCCATAGAGGTTAAAACTACCTGGTTATCCCATATATTAACACAAACTGGGTCTTGGATACACAGTTGTATTTAATGTTTTATGATCTAGCCTTTCAGTACAGGCACTTTCTGAGAAACCTTTGTCCTCATTTGAAGCATTTTGTTGTCGGGTTTTTGTGTTCGTTTTTGTGGGTATTTGCCTCATTCCACCCCTGAGCTTTCAGGTAGACAGATGTGATTCAAAACTCTGTTCTAAGATGTTTATTGTGGTGGAGTAATGGGTTTGCAGTGATAAGTCATACTTTTCCACCAAAGGGGAGGGCTTGGGAATCCCTGAGACTAGCTAAAATCAAGTTGTTGGAAGAATTCCTTGATTGGAAATTTTACCTTTGTGTTTTATTGCTGTTTCCTGAAAATAACTTGGGGATGCTCCTGGTTTGTCCATCTACTGCTTTGATTCCTTGGATCCCACCCATTCTTTCACTTTAAGAAAAAACAAATAATTGTTGCAGAGGTCTCTGTATTTTGCAGCTGCCCTTTTGTAAGAAGCACTTTTCCCAAATAAAACAATTAAAAAAAAAAAAGTGGCTTAAACAACACAGACTTACTCTCTTAGCGTTCTGGGAGTCCGGAGTCTGAAATGAAACTACAGGGCTAAAATCAAGGTGTCCACAGGGCAGGTTCCTTCTGGAGGCTCCAAGGGAGAATCTCACTGTTCCTTGTCTCCTTCAGCATGAGACAGAGAGAGAAAGAGGGAGAGGTGGGGGGTTGGTGAAGTAGAAGGTGCCACACACTTTTAAATGACCAGATCTCATGTGAACTCAGAGCGAGAGCTCACACATCACCAGGAGGATGGCCCAAGCCATTCATGAGAGATCTGCCCCCATGGCCCAAACACCTCCCACCAGGCACCTCTAACACTGCAGATTACGTTTCATTCAACACGAGATCTGGGCAGGGACAAATATCCAAACTATATCAGATATTAAAGTCCCCAAACCTTCACTTTAGCCTCTAGCTGCTTTCCTTTGGCTTCTGGGGCAGCCTGCAGAGGGCAAGTGCTTTCGCTCCGAGAGCAGCTAAGTAAGAACACTGCCTTCTCTGACTATAGTGAGCACCAGCCCCCCCATTCACCAGGCATCTGACTGTCTGCCTCTAAACAACTGCTTTATGCAGGCCCAGGGGCTGGGCCTGGCTATTCTACACCACCCTTGGGAGTCCTTCCCATCTTCAAGGATTTTCTGAAAGGTCAAGCCTGGCTGCACTGGGGAAGGGAATGTGGAAGCCACAGCCCCTC
Organism: Hylobates moloch; assembly: GCF_009828535.3. Classification (NCBI taxonomy): domain Eukaryota; kingdom Metazoa; phylum Chordata; class Mammalia; order Primates; family Hylobatidae; genus Hylobates; species Hylobates moloch. The sequence goes on along the minus strand of NW_026652276.1, from coordinate 230,819,512 downwards.
CAAGCTGGCAGCCTGGGCAGCAACCGGAGGAGGTGGAGCATTTTCCTCTCCCTGTGGAGCTGAGGAATGTGCAGAAAATGGGCCTGCAGGTTCTTTCCAGGTTGCTCAGGAAGGGGTCTAGGGATGTATCTGAGGGGACAAGGGTTTGGGTAGGGACCCAGGCCAGGACTCCAAAGCCCCAGTGCCCTGGCCCTAAGAGCTTGCCTGCCAGTGATTTCTACCTTGGCTGGAATGCACTTTGCCATTCCCTCTATAGACACTTCCTTGGGCAGGTGCGGCCATCTGGTCTACTCCACAGGAGGTGGGAGCGACAGCAGCAAATAAAGAAGACAGGAAGAAGGCGGCCAAGGGCTGCATGAGTGAACACAAACCGCAGGAGGGCACTTTGCCCGGTGTGGCTTCTGAATCGTGCCTCTGAAAGTCCCTGTGTGTGCACGCAGCTGTGGGCAGTGCTTACGTTTCTGTGCCTGTGTCTGTGCAGAGTGTGGTTGGGGGGTCGGAGAGGGTACCTGTGAATTCCTTAGCGAATCCTGGAGGGTGGGACTCTACGGGACCTGCAAGCAAGTCCAGTGGGTTCCAAATGCTTTCTGCAGGTTCTGGTGGGGGCCCCCGGACACCTAAGGGGCGGGCCCAGCAGACAAGGTTGCTGGGGAGAGGGAGACCCATCCCATGCTGTAGCTGGAACACTCTTGGAGTGATCCATGGGTCTTCTCAGTGAGATTTTGCAAAAGTAAGATTTTACTTTCATTAAAAAAAAAAAAAAAAACAACTTTGGAAGTAGTGACTTCCCATCCAACCTCCTCATTCTTCAGTGAAGAAACTGTAGCCCCCAGAAAGTAAGTGACTTCCCCAAGGTCGTGAAGGAACCAGCTGGGGGAGAGTCTCAGGCCTCCTGACTCCAAAGTGGGTGCCGTCCCCAGTTTATCTTGCATCTCTCGGCCTGCAGGGCTGTGGAGGTACAGGTGGCTGGAGGGTGTACTCTGCCCAGCCTCACCCCGGTGAGGACCAAGTGTCCCGGCTCTGAGGAACACAAGGCAAGGCCTCCCTCTTCTAAAGTCTCTTCTTTCTTGTTTCCTGACCTGCCACACTAGTCAGGCCGCTGGTGAAAGGCGTTCAAGGCCCTCAGCACCCTCATGTGACCTGGGAGCCCCAATACGCATGGAGCTGTTGGCACCACTTGCCACTGCTTGGCCTGGAGAAGTTCTCATTAGCCCTACAGGGACATGGGACAGCGGGATACATAAGTTGTGGTGGATGGAGGATGGAAAATCGGCCCCATAGGCATCAAGAGCATGCAGCTGCAGCGTCAGGGCACCCGACAGGCAGCCAGGTGGTGAGAGCTGGGAGCCCTGCTGGGCACTGACGCAGCCCATGCTGCAGGGCTGAGAGCCCTTCCTGCCTCAGATGTGGCCTCCCACTAAGAGGATTTGTGCAGTGAAGGGCAGAGTGGGCCCACACACCTGACGGGAAGGGCAGACAGACACCATGGTTGGGAAAGGCAGACGGTGCAGCCCCCAGGGAACAAATCAGCAACATGAGGAGTCACCAAAGATGCCAAGAACTTTAGGCAGACACCGCAAAGTCAGGGGTCGGTGTGAACCATACACACACACACACATAAACACACACACACACACGCACACACACACACTACCACCATAATGGATCCTCCCCCCACCACCACCACGTTCTCCCTGACAGGGCAGGAGGAGGCCCCAGCGCACAACTATTTCAGAGACACCTGTGCCTGTGCTCAAGCCCCTGCTGCTTTAGAACGAGACACAGGGAAAAATGACTGCATAATTCCCCCACATACACACACACACACACACACACACACACACACGGAGCCCTTGAAATTGAGGAGAAGGGTCTGTCCTTGGGGAGACAATCAAGTGGCATTCAACGTGGCAAAGGGAATGTTCTATTGATAAAACTTCCTTCCCCTCTCAGCAAGTGAAGGGGCCAAGCTGTCACCAGGGGCAGATCCAGGATTTGTGGAGCTTGAAGCTTATAGAACTTGAGGGGCCTCTTTTTCAAAAAATACAAAAATGAAAGTACTAAATTAGTGACCTTGTATCTATTGATTTCTTTTTAACCAGTAAGGCTTCACATCTCAAATTTTCCAAACTGAGTCCTCCTATTTTAGTCACTTTGTTAATAATAATAATCTCTACACCTATTGAATTTCTGGTGCTACCAGCAGTGCTGATTTTCCTTTCTCTTCTACAAGATTGGGGTTCACCAAACATACCATAATATGCAGAATACATGAAGAATATGTTATTCTTCCTTCCTTCCTTCCTTCCTCCCTCCCTCTCTCTCTCTCTCTCTTTCTTTCTTTTTTATTGTAGAGATGGGGTTTCAACATGTTGCCCAGGCTGGCAACCCTAATATATGGGTTTTTACCCCATATCAAAAAGCCCTACACATTTAAACACACAAAGTCATTTTACACATAAGGTATTCAAGGTTATACAAAACAGATGACATTGGCGCCTTTCACAACCTCTGTGCCTCCGGGTACAACTGGCAATAATTGTGTTCTTGGCAAGATACTATAAACTATTTTTCTGGAAAACATTAAGCAGGTTTATTTTTCCCAAAAAGAGGTTCTCTGCCTTCCCATTGAATGGATGTGGCCAAAATTAATCACTTACCTTCAATTCATATTGCTATGAGGCCAGGCAAGGTGGCTCATGCCTGTAATCCCAGCACTTGGGGAGGCCGAGGTGGGCAGACCACCTAGGTCAGGAGTTCAAGACCAGCCCGGACAACGAACGGTGAAATGCCATTTCTACTAAAAATACAAAAAAAAAAAAAAAATAGCTGGGCGTGATGGCAAGCACCTGTAGTCCCAGCTACTCAGGAGGATGAGGCAGGAGAATCGCTTGAACCCGGGAGGTGAAGGCTGCAGTGAGTTGAGATCATGCCACTGCACTCCAGCCTGGGTGACAGAGCCAGACTCCATCTCAAAAACATATATATATATATCTCTACCAGATGGGAAAGGCTCTCCATGTTCTTTAGCCTCATCTCTGCATCCATATGTTGGAGAATGTGAAAAAAATACTGGCTCATTGCATTTGAGAGAAATACTGCTTAATTTTCTATTTCATCCATTTTCAAATACCTCAAACTTAAATGCTATACAACTAACAACTGAAGAGCCATTAGTCAATACAAAAACCAAATGTTTTGGGGGAGACCAAGGCAGGCAGATCACTTGAGTCCAGGAGTGCCAGACCAGCCTGGGCAACATGTTGAAACCCCATCTCTACAATAAAAAAGAAAGAAAGAGAGAGAGAGAGGGAGGAAGGAAGGAAAGAAGGAAGGAAGGAAGGAAGGAAGGAAGGAAGGAAGGAAGGAAGGAAGGAAGGAAGGAAGGAAGGAAGGAAGGAAGGAAGGAAGGAAGGAAGGAATTAGCTGGTTGTGGTGGCACACGCCTGTCATCTCAGCTACTCAGGAGGCTGAGGTGGGAGGATCACTTCAGCTGGGGTGGTGGAGGTCGCAGTGAGCCGAGATTGCATCACTACACTCCAGCCCTGGGCAACAAGGACAAACCCCATCTCAAATACACACACACACACACACACACACACACACACACACAAGTTTTTAACGTGTATGACTTTGTCAAATTCAAGGAATTTTAACCCTCTGGTTTGACCCATCCACAGCACTGACCATGTAGCCTCCCACAGTGGCAGGAAACAAATCACAAAACTAATTGTATTCCAGCTGGAGATTGAGGAGTGTAATGATGGGTATACATCTAAAATAACTGAAAGAAGGATATCGAGAGACATTTGTACACTCATATCCACAACGTCATTATTCACAATAGCCAAAACGTAGAGGCAACCCAAATGTCCATTGACAGATGAATGGATAAACAGAATATGGTATATACATGCAATGGAATATTGTGCAGGCCTTAAAGAGAAGGAAATCCAGTCTCAACATGCTACAACATGGATAAACCTTGAGGACATCATGCTAAGTGAAATAAGCCAGTCACAAAATTAAAAATACCACCTGATTTTATTTATGTGAGGTATCTAGAGTAGTCAAATTCATAGAAACAGAAAGTAGAATGATGGCTGCAAGGACCTGTGGGGAGGGGAAAATGGGGAGTTGTTGTTTAATGGGTGTGGAATTTCAGTTTTGCAAAATGAAAATGTCCTGGAGATTGGTTGCACCACAATATGAATATATTTAACACTACTGAACCATCCGCTCAAACATGGTTACAATAATGTCTGAGTCTGTTTGCGCTGCTATAACGAAATACCTGAGACTGGGTAATTTATAAAGAACAAACATTTATAAAATTATAAATAACGGAAATTTTCTCCCAATTCTGAAGGCTGGGAAGTCCAAGATCAAGGCGCCAACAGATTCAGTGTCTGGTGCGGGCTGCCCTCTGCTTCCAAGATGGTGCCTTCTTGTTGCATCCCCACATGGAAGGGCAAAAAAAGGCCTAGCTAGTTCCCTCCAGCCCTTTTATAAGGTTGTTAATCCCATTCATAAGGGCTTTGCCCTCAGGACTTAATCACCTCCTAAAGTCCCCGTCTCTTAATACTGTTGCATTGGGGATTAAGTTTCAACATGAGTTTTGGGAGGGCACACAAGCATTCAAACCATAGCAGATGGTAAACGTTATGTTACGTGTATTTTACCACAATCTTTAAAAAAAAAAAAAAAAGAAAGAAAGGCATCAGGAACCCCCAGTTACCTCTCAGCCAGCTTCAAAATTGTCAACGCATGGTCAATCTTGTCTTATGTGCCCCTCACCCACCCTTTTCCAGAAAGAAGACCCAGAGGATTCCACGTCTGCCTGGAAACCACGACCAGTCTCAGCTGGAAGTTGACGTTAATGCTGCATGTCTTCATACAACCTCTAGTCATTTCTAGTGTCCCTCAGAATTTTTCCGAATTCAGGCAAACACAGAAATTACTTCCAAAAATTCAGCAGAGCAGTCACTTAGCCTTAATTCTGACAATTCTGTTACAGATGGGCATCAGCATCTGAAATGCTGGCATGAGCTGGGCATTCCCCACCTGCACCCCCAATTTAGTATCCAAGCGACTGAGAGATCAAGTGAAGATAATAGTCATTTTAAAGAGCTAGAATTCTCAAAAATTATTTATATCATTTTTCCTTTAAAAAGCATTTAGTTCAAAACAACAGCAAAGACCATCAAAGCATTCCCATTTAGAACTGTCATTCTGGAGAGTCAAACACTGGCACATGTCAAGCTGTGAAAAGACATGGGGGAATTTTAAATGCATATTATGAAGTGAAAGGAGCCAATCCAAATAGGCTACATACCATATGACTCCAACTCTGGAACATTCTGGAAAAGGCAAAACCATGGAGGCAGTAAAAACATCAGTGGTTCCCAGGGGTTTCAGTAGAGGGAGGGATAAATAGGTGGAGCATGGAGGAGTTTTAGGGCAGTGGAAAGACTGTACAGTGGATACATGTCATTATACATTTGTCCAAACCCATAGAATATACAACACCGAGAGTGAGCCCTAATGGAAACTATGAACTTAGGGTGATAATGATATGTCAATGCAGATTCATCGATTGTGTGAAGTGTACCACTCTGATAGTGGAGGAGGCTATGCTTGTGGGGCTCGAGAGTATATGAGAAATTGCTGTACTTTCTGCTCAATTCTGCTGTGAACCTAAAACTGCTCTAAAAAATAAAGTCTATTTTTTAACGAAAGTTGCTTCATACTCAATCATCAATGGACAGCAAAGAGGTGTTTGATGCAATTCTATTTATTCAGTATTATTTGGAGAACTTTTTCATATTTTCTAGTGAATATAGAAAAGTAGGTTCTCCCTTGACTGGGGCAGTGAAGAAGAAAAGAAAAGAGAAGAATAAAAGAAAAGTGGATTCATCCTCCCATCAATTCAACCACAGAAAATTATTTGGATCAATTATCTCATTAGTTTGCCTTTCTCAATCTTTCTTTTTTGAAAAGAGACAAAGTCTCACTCTGTTGCCCAAGCTGGAGTGCAGTGATGTGATCACAGCTCACTGCAGCCTCAAACTTCTGGGCTCAAGCGATCCTCTCATCTCAGCCTCCCAAGTAGCTGGGACTACAGGCACCACCGCACCCAGCTGAAGTCTTTCTCAGTCTTGAAGGGACTATTTTGAAATCACCCCATATATAAATTAAGCAAGCAGTCCTCTTAGCCCCTCCCCCTTCTCAGCCATCATGATGTCTTGGGCCAAAGGAAATAGCCCAAAACCAAAACTTCAATTCAACCAAAAACATTTCCTCTCCTCCTCCCAACACATTTGCTTTTTTAAGAGTATTAGGAGAGACAGTTTCAAAAGGAACAAAAATATCACATACAAACATATATTAACTTGTCACGGGAAAGTTCTAGCACATGATGACAGTAGAGCAATGTGTAATGAACTTTCCCTATCACCCTCCTTCGAAATTATCAACACAGAGTCAGTGCTATTTCACCTCTACCCCCACCCTCACTCACACCCCAGATGATTCTGAAGCAAATCCCAGACAGCGTTTCATTCAGCACATGTCTCTGAAAGATAAGGGTCCTCGTATTTCATAAGCACAACATAATCATAACTAAGAAAAATTAATAATCCCGGCCAGGCGCGGTGGCTCACACCTGTAATCCCCGCACTTTGGGAGGTGGAGGCGGGCAGACCACCTGACCTCAGGAGTTCAAGAACAGCCTGGCCAACATGGTGCAACCCCGTTTCTACTAAAAATACAAAAATTAGCCGGGCATGTTGGTGGGCACTTGTAATACCAGCTACTCGGGAGGCTGAGGCGGATGAATCGCTTGAACCCGGGAGGCGGAGCTTGTAGTGAGCAGAGATCACGCCACTGCACTCCAGCCTGGGTGACAGAGTGAGTCCCTGTCTCAAAAAAAAAAATTAACAATTCTGTAATATCAAACATCCCATTGGCGGTCAAATTTCCCCAGTAAACATCTACATTTGAAACATGTGCTTACAGATAAAAGCAGCCACGGCTTTTCAGCTGGCGTCGTCGGCTTCCCACTGCCTCTCCAAGCGGCCTCTCTCCTCCTGCAGTCGACTGGGAGTTGGTGTCTCACCCGATTGATGCATGGCCTGTTCAGTACTATAGGTCTTAGTGAGCAAGCTTCCACCGCTGGCTTTTCGGCTAATTCTCGCTGGAAAGTTACCCTACGTTGTCTTCTTATTTCCTCTTTAAACCAGAAAAGAAAAGAAACATATTAACATATTTCTTTCTTTTTTTTTTTTTTGAGACCGTGTCTTGCTGTGTTGCACAGGCTGGCGTGCAGTGGTGGGATTTCGGTTTACTAAAACCTCCACCTCCTGGGTTCAAGCAATTCTCCTGCCTTAGCCTCCTGAGTAGCTGGGATTACAGGCGCCCGCCACCACGCCCGGCTCATTCTTTGTATTTTTAGTAGAGACGGCGTTTCTCCATTTTGGTCAGGCTGGTCTCGAACTCCCGACCTCAGGTAATGCCCGCCTCAGCCTCCCAAAGTTCTGGGATTACAGGCGTGAGCCACCGCTCCCGGCCCAAGAAAGACATTTCTAACTGCATTCCTTCCACCTGCTTGTCTCCTCTACCTCAGCTGTCAACCTTCCTTTCATCTCTAACAGGACCATTTATTTTTATGACTGTGTTTTTCGGACTCACTTCTTTAGGGCAGTCCGAAAAGCTCATGGTTCTAGACATTAATTCATTCGACAAATATTAACTGGACGCCCACATGGTCCCTGATGTGTAGTCTAACAACAATGCGGCCCCTGAGGGCACTGGAGAAACAGCCCTGGCTGCGGGTCCATCCATTCACTCAACGTCAGATCTCAAAATGTGCACTAGAGGGCGCCGCTCTCCTCCCGGCACCTGTGAAAGTGGTGCAGCCGCGCACCACCGGTAATACTAAGCCGTTAGGTCCTCTCTACCTACCCGCGCGGTCTAATGAGTGAAGAATCTCACACAACCCGCACTTTTAAAATGAAATAAATTCCATTTATTGGAAGCACAAACAAAGAGAGAGAGACAAACATGGCATAATTGCCCCAAACAGGTCCATTTTCCATTAGAGATGACAGGCAAAGGGCCTAGTTTACAAGTTTGGTAAAATTATGAAAAGGTTAAAGGTTGTTTTCAACCCAAAATACCAAAAGAAAACTGCAAAATCAAAATCAATAAATCTGAAACTCGTGTCTACAAAGTGCAATCTATCAACTTTGCTGTTAAATGTAGTCCCAAATATTACAGTACATTTGAAAAATTAATCGGTTTGATTTGCTCACATAAAATTTCCCGAGAAGGCCCATAATGACCAAGGAAACAGAGCCAGTTAATAGAGCAAACATTTCCTTGGCACCTGAAATGTGCCCAGTTTCGTTCTGGGCAGTGGAGGGACAGGGTCCCACTGTCCTGGACACTCACGTTTGAAGCGGGATATCCTGAATGAGCAAACATGTAAATAAGCAAGGCAATGTCCATCATCAATGTTCAGGGGGAAATGAAACTGGGCAACTTGCAGTAGAGGGCTGGTTATTTAGAGATGGGTCTGAGCAAGGCCCCAAAAGATGACAGTTGTGTTGATACCTAAGTGACAAGAGGGAGCCCTGGGAAGCTCTGAGAACAGAATATTCCACGCAGAGGTAACAAGGCAAAGGCATTACCCATGACGGTGTGTGAGTTTCTAAAGGAAAAAGAAGAGCAGGAAAGATACAGTATGACAAGGAAAGGGAGAAATGGACGGGAGCAGAGAACAGAGGTAATCATGGAAAGGAGGGTGGTTTGGTTTTTGTTTTGTTTTCTTTGTTTTGGATTCTGTCTTTTAATTAAATTGAATCAAATTACAGCAAATGCTTTTTTTTCATCTGTTGAGATCATGTTTTCTCCTCCACTAATCTGCTGAAGTGGTACATTTCTTTAATAGATTGTCTGATGTTGAATCAACCTTTTATTTGTGGGACAACACCTTCCTGGTCATATTACACTTTTTTTTTTTTTTTTTTTGAGACAGGGTGTCGCTCTGTTGCCCAGGCTGGAGTGCAGTGGCGTGATCTTGGCTCACTGCAACCTCTGCCTCCCAGGTTCAAGCGATTCTCCTGCCTCAGCCTCCCAAGTAGCTAGGACTACAAGCATGCACCACCATGCCCAGCTAATTTTTGTATTTTTAGTAGAGACAGGGTTTCGCCATGACAGCCAGGCTGGTCTCCAATTCCTGACCTCAAGGAATCCACCCTCTTCAGCCTCCCAAAGTGCTGGGATTACAGGCATGAGCCACCATGCCCAGCCATGCTATACTTTTAAATACATTTCTGGGCTTAATCTGTTAATATTTTATTTTGGATTTGTACAATTCTGTTCCTAAGTGAGACTGGCTGAAAATTTCTCTACATGGTGCTGTTCTGCTCTGGTTTCATCTTCAACTTTTACTAATCTACCTCATTAAATGAGTTTGGATGTGTTTTTCCCCCTACTCGCTGGAACTGTTTGTACGTGAGAGCTTATCTTTTCATTAAAGGTGGACAAACCTCCTCAGTAAAACTATCTAGGCCTCCTATCTTAATTAACGTGAGGGAATGGAGGTTATATTTTTGACCACTGATTCAAGTACTGTAATGCTTATAGGTATATTCAGATTGGTTTAAGTTTCTTTTAGTAATTTATATTTTTCTAGAAAATAATCCATTTCATATAAATGTAAAATAGTCATATTCACAGTATTTTATCATGATTTTTCAAAATCTCTATTGTAGCCATGGTTATCATCTTCTTTTCATTCCTAGCATTGTTTATGTGTGACTTCTCTCTTTTTTTTGTTTTTGCAGAGGTTTGTCTGTTTTATTTGTCTTTTCAAAGAACTGATTTTGGTTTTACTGAGTCTCTTTAATATTATTTTTGTTTTGCAGTCCATTAATTTTTATCCTTATCTTTTTTCCTTCTTTGGCTATGTATTCCATTATTTTTCTAACTTCTTAAGTTGAATTTTTTTTTAAAGAGACAGCATCTCACTCTGTCATCCAGGCCAGAGTGCAGTGGTGCAAACACAGCCTCGAACTCCTGGGCTCAAGGGATCTTCCGAGTAGCTAGGACTACAGGTGTATGCCACCATGCCCAGCTAATTTTAAAAAAATTTTTTTAGAGGGGATTTCGCTACGTTGCTCAGGCTGGTCTCAAACTCCTGGATTCAAGCAATCCTCCTGCCTTGGCCTCCCAAAGTGCTGGGATTACAGGTGTGAACCATCCCACCATGCCTGGCCTTAAATTGAAATCTTGACTTTTTGATTTTCAAAACGTCTTCTTTTCTGATGAATACATTTAAAGCTAAACGTTTCCTCTAATTGATTTCAGTTGTACCCACAAGTTTTGAAATGTAGCATTTCACGGTAGTCATTAATTCGTAAATATTTCATTTTTCCATCACAATTTTTTCTTTGATTTGAATTATTAATAAATGTGTTTTCAAAATCCCTGAATGTGCCAGCCTGAGCAACAAAGTGAGAACCTGTCTCTACAGGAAAAAAAAAAAGTTTTCATTAGTCGAGCATGGTGGCACACGCCTGTAGTCTTAGCCGCTTGGGAGGCTGAGGTAGGAGGATCCCTTGAGCCCAGGAGTTTGGGGCTGCAGTGAGCCATGATGACACCACTATACCACTCCAGCCTGGGTGGCAGAGTGACACCCTATCTCAAAAAAAAAAAAAAGAAAGAAACCCTGAATGTATAGAAGCTTTTATTTGCTGTCTTTTGTGAATGACTTCTATTGCATTGCGTTCACAGAATGTGACCTACCAGTGATGTGGGACTTGCCTTATTGCCTAAAATAGGACCCCCATATTTACTGGCCCTGTTTCTTGATTTTCTCTTATTGTAAAATGTCCTGAATATGCTCCAACAATGGCCAAGAAAACAGTCCCATTTTATAATACTCTCCAGACACGAGGGAGAAGTCACTATAAATACCTACCCACCAGGGGGAGGCACTATGGAACCTCAGGAGCTCCAGAAGTGATATTTTGGTTGTCCAAGAGTCCAGCTCTATGCCCAGAACAAGAATCCCATCAAGACAACCTTCATGCAACCAGGCCAGCCATCTCTTCATCGGGAGCACCCCATGTCGGACACTGGGAGCCTCAGGCCTGCAAGATCACGTCCACGACCTCGAGTTACACCTGTGAAAGTGAACCAGAAAATGTTGCACAAATATGATTTGTCATTGATTGGAGATCAAGCCAAAAACACGTGAGAAACTAATCTCAAGAAAATGAGAGAAAAGGGAACACAGGGCATGCGTGATAATTTACCACATGACAAGTTTGCACGGCAAAGTATGGGCTCTGAGCAGGGAGAAACCACAGAGTAGCCGCCAGGCAAGCCAGAGAGCGCCCCAGGCCTGTCCATAGACACCCCCTCTGAGAATAACGCTCACCATGCCCTTGTGAATAAGTCCCTGGGATTGATGCTTGGGACCTCTGTCACTCGGGCCATAGCTACGCGACCAGGGGATGTGCCCCAGCCTAGGGAAGCCACCTCAAGGCTCACAGATGACACAAGCAGAGCCAGGAGAAAGGATTCTGCCTAAGAGAGTCCCTAAACAAGACTGTGAGCAGCCACAGTACAACCTCCCTCGGGGTCTGCATGCGGCATAAGGAGAGGCACCTACAGAAAGCAGAGTGCTGAGGAAGCTAGAGGAAGAAGAAGGCAATTCCTATGGAAAGGTTCATGGCTGCTGGGTGCGGTGGCCCACGCCTGTAATCCCAGCACTGTGGGAGGCTGAGGCGGTGGATCACTCGAGGTCAGGAGTTCGAGACCAGCCTGGCCAACATGGTGAAACCCCACCTCTACTAAGAACACAAAAATTAGCCAGGCATGATGGCAGGCACCTGTAATCCCAGCTACTCAGGAGGCTGAGGCAGGAGAATCACTTGAACCCAGGAGGTAGAGGTTGCAGTGAGCCGAGATCACACCACTGCACTCCAGCCTGGGTGACAGAGCGAGACTCTGTCTTAAAAAAGAAAAAAAATGGTTCATGGCTGAGACCCCCATAACAAAAGCCAGCTCAACAAGAGAACAGCATACAAATGTATTTAATATAAATTTCATGTGACACAGGAACCTTCAGAAATAAAGACCCAGCCTGGCATGGTGGCTCACGCCTGTAATCCCAGCACTTTGGGAGGCCGAGGTGGGCGGATCATCTGAGGTCAGGAGTTCAAGACCAGCCTGGCCAACATGGTGAAACCCCGTCTCTATTAAAAACACAAAAAAGTAGCCAAGCGTGGTGGCTCATGCCTGTAATCCCAGCTACTCAGGAGGCTGAGGCAGGAGAACTGCTTGAACCCAGGAGGCAGAGGTTGCAGTGAGTCGAGATCGAGCCATTGCTCTCCAACCTGGGCAACAACAGTGAAACTCCGTCTCAAAAAAAAAAAAAAAAAGAAAGAAAGAAAGACCCAAAGAAACAGGAGAAACTGTCTTCATGCACAGTCGTGCAGACGTGTGATTGGAGGACAAGAGGGTGTGACTTATGCTAATAAACTGGGGGACTTAGCAAGGCCTATTTGTTCAGATTCTTCCTGGGGTCTCTGTAGGACACTCCTTTTCTCCAGGGATAGGGAGGATGCTTCTGGAATGAGGGTCTTATGACCTTCTTTAGAGGAAGATCCGAGAACTCTTCTATGGCCTGCTTCAGGGGAGACAGGCAGGGGAAGGGGAACGTGGCCTTCCTGCTTCTGTTTTCTTGATGCCAAGGTGCTATATTTTGGGGTGGTATGTCCTGAACCCTGTTAAAGCCAAGAGCAGTGGCAGAAAGGAGAAGAACAGGTATTGGCCATGCACAGCAGACCCCATGAGTGAGCACCAGGCCAGAGGTGGGAAAAGCAGCAGCCAGTGCATCGGGCCTTGCCAGCCTGAAATATGGTTCTCACGATCTCATAAAGACGGAACTCTCCGCAGTCCCTGGGACTATATATAGTCCATTTTCCCTCCAGGAGCACCACATGCTTCCTCCTGCTCCATAATTTCTGAAAGCGCTCACGTGCAGCGGAAGCTGTGTCACCTCTGTCCATCAGCCAGTCCCTCCTCCACCTCTCAGAACGCCTGTGCACCACCATGTCACCCTCTCCAAAGACCCTCTCGCCCTACACATGGACACGGTTTTCACTACTCCTATAAACTCAGATTCTCTTGAACCCACATGCTTTAAACCCAATCTCAGGGGACCCTGCCATCCCCCAGCAGGTTTCCATGTGCCAGGGGAAGAACCAGCTCAGCCCCTCCCCACTGAGAGGTTTTCAGGTCCTTTCCACACCCCAGAGGCCCCTGTCCCTGATGCTCTGCCTTACAACAGCCTTTTGACAGTGATTGTTATGAAACAGGAGAGCAAACACACCGGCCTGAAGTGTCTGTGTTTGAGATGCTTTCCAAGTCCAAGGCCAGTGCAAGAGTAGCAGTGTGGGGATTTGTTTAGCGTTGGTTTAACTGCAAGGGCCTGATGACCTTCCAGAAACAAAGAAGTTCTGCTCCAAGGTGACTTTCTGTGTCTGCTGCTAGAAACTGCTAGCAACTGCAGTTCTCCTGCTTAAAGAAAAAAAATCCAGTTTCAGTTTACCAAGCATCTGTACAGAGCAGAGATGGTGGTAGCCTAGCGCAGAGCAAGGCCCGAGTCACAGGAATGGTGGCAAGCCCAGAGGAGCAGGAGCAGCGTCCCAGGGGCCTCTCCAGCCTGCCCCAAGAGGCCTGGCCACTCAGCCGAGCTTGGGGGTCACCACCCAAAAGAGGCCTGCACAAGCAGTTGGGGAAGCATCCGAGAAGAACCTGAGGTCGGCCAGTCCACCCCATTCACTTCATGTATCAGAAACTGAGCCTCGAGATGGTAAGGACCTTGACCAAAGACCTGTGGTCAGACTAGACCCCAACCCTTGACCTGTGAATTTGACTCTTGTCCCTTGTTTCCAGTGGAGAGGGGCTTCAGCGCAGCTGGTGACGGCCACCAGCATTTAGGTCCTCTGGTCTGGCCTCTCACCAAGGAGATGGTCACTTCCAGTCCATTCATCCAGCAGCAGCTCACTGAAGGCCCAGAGGTAACCAGTGTCACACAGAACCGCCAAAGAAAGGGGCAGGTCAAGATCTACTGTGTGCAAGATGCTTTCAGCTTGTGTTCTTCAAAGACCTTGCCTTAGGGTGGGGATCCTAGAAGCAGAGCCTGAGACAAGGATTCTTGTTCAGGCAGGGAGGGTGAGAATTGTCAGGGAAGGGCTCTAGAGAGGGAGAGTGGCCGGAAGCGGCACAGGGCAGAGAAAGAAGCCAGCAGTGTTCCCCCAGGAGAGCGGCTTCAGTCTGATCCCTTCGTGTGGGCAGTCATTTGCCAGGGGGCAGCCCCCAGCCTGGGCAGCTGTAGGCCATCAGCGGCCCACACTCACAACCGCTGGAAGGTGGCTGGGCTGGGGCTCTGAGAGCATCACAGCAGGTGTCTCCACCACGGGCATGATGAGAAAGGTGAGGCTCAGATGTTAAGGAGGGTGGGGCACTGTGGCTCATGCCTGTAATCCCAGCACTTTGGGAGGCAGAGGTAGGTGAATCACCTGAGGTCAGGAGTTCGAGACCAGCCTGACCAACATGGCAAAACTCCATCTCTACTGAAAGTACAAAAATTAGCCAGGTGTGGTAGCATGTACCTGTAATCCCAGCTACTCGGGAGGCTGAGGTAGGAGAATCACTTGAATCTGGGAGGCAGAGGTTGCAGTGAGCCGAGATAGTGCCACTGTACTCCAGCCTGGGTGACAAAGTGAGACTCCATCTCAAAAAAAAAAAAAAAAAAAAAAGTTAAGGAGGCCTTAAGGAGGGTGGAGATGGGAACCGGGGGAGGGTCCCAGACAGCGGGTGGAGGAGCCATGCTGTGTGAGCCACCTGCTTCTGTGCCTAGGACTGGCCCTTCCCTTGGTGTTTCCCTCCTGTACTGTGTCTGTACTCCAGGAAATTCCTATACAGCCAGGCTGGGTAGGCCAGGTCAGGATGGGCCCCACCGATGTGTGCACCAGTCCTGGAGGGTGGGGGTGGCGGTGGCTAGTATCTGGGCCCTGGGGAAGGCAGCAGCCTCTTGTCTCTACCAGCTCGCCTAAAAGGAAACTCCATCATTGTTCTCCCTGCAAGCAGCAAGGCCAATGGAATGTCTGAGTCAAAGGCCCTCCTTGGAGGGCAATGGCAAAGTGGCACTGGGTCTGACAGCAGATGCTGACCACCTGGGATCTTGAGCACATGCAGTTTCTGACTGGAGTCTGGGGTGGGAATTGCAATTGTGCATTAACAACTCCCAGGTGACACCAATGCTGCTGGCCCGGCTTCCCCCTGCACCACTTCCACCCTGTCCCCATAGCAAGAGTGTGGGTCTGCTGCCTGGAGTCCATCCACCCATCTTCTCGTCTCTGGCTTTCCTCTGCTGAACAATACCTTCCCACTCCCAGCACATGGACTCTAGCTGCAGCTGGGCCCCCTCGGCCATGGGTGTGCGTGTGACAAGGCCTTTCAGAACCCTGCACTCCCCTGGCCACTGAGACAGGTCTAGTAACAGGCACTGACCCGATTCAGGCCAACAAGAGTAGGACCCTCCGCTGTCTCAGATCCATTAGAGAAGGACCGCAAGCTGCCAGGCAGAAGGCTGAGCTGCCGGCTTCTTCTTCCTGGCTGGGTCTGTGTGACCATCGAGTCACTGTACTTTTCATTTACACGAGCTCATCATTTCCTTTTTTGAAATCTGAGTTGAACACAGAGCCCTGCCTGATTCACTCCCAACATCACCCACCCCCGTTTCAAAGGTGCAGCCCCCAAGTTCCTTACTCACAGGACCCTCCTGGCTGACAGAGGCCATAGAAGTCAGAGTCAGACGGCGCAGCACAGGGTCACGGTGCCGAAGTGAGCCCACCGCACTCCAGCCAGGCCTTCCATTGACGGGAAGGAAGTTACTTACCCAGGTCTCACGGCCACCCGGTGGCAGGCAGGACAGATGGTCAGCTGTCCAGAGCGCTCTGCGAGAGGTGGTCTGCAGCCAGGTCCTACTTGCGGGGGGAGGCCCAAAGAGGAATGGTAGAGTCTCTGTGCTGCGCTGTGCACTTGCATCCTTTACACATCTGCTTGTTCGCTTCTCACAAGTCCATAAGGAAGAGGAGCAGGGAAGGGGACTAACATCAGGAGAGGCAAGTGCCTGGCCGAGACCTCCCGTTGGAGATAGGCCAGCACAGGGGCCTGGTCTCCTGACTCAAGCACTCTTAGCGGTCCACTACTAGCAGGCAGCAAGGGCTGCAGCCCCTGTATCTGTGAGTCAGATGCAAAGGGCAGTCACTGTGCAGGCGCCGGAAGCCTACATTAGCCCATCACTGAGGCTCTGATGGGTGTCTTCTAGGGTCTTTAGTCACCAGGCAACCTTGAAACATAATTCCTCAAGAGATGATGGAGGCAGAGACAGAGGCCACCACCCTGTCCCCGCTAAGCCCCAAATGACCACTCCTGACACCAGCTGATGTTGAGAGAACATTTATTCCACTCAGTCAGCTCCCGCACATGTCAGCAACCTGTAGAAATATCCAGGCTGGACGACCACTTCCGTGCACTCCTGCAGAGTCGGGGTGGAGGGGGTCCCTGATGCTCCCACTGCCCCAAGGAGGTAAGAGCCTGAGGCCCCCGACATCCACTTTTGACCCAGGGGAGCCAGCCCACAGCCCAGTAAAAGGCACCCTTGAGTTAACTCACATACCCTCTCCCCACGTGCACTGCCCATTACCGGCCACCGACAAGCTTCCAGCGCTTGAGGCACCAGTCAGTCGACAAGTGTTTCCTGAGAGTTAGGAGCCCAGTCCTGTGCTAGACCCTGGTAGGGCTCAAGAGGAAATGACAGTCCCTTGCCCTCAGGGAGCTAACTGTCTAGTTGGGGACTCAAGACACACACGGAAGAGACTGGAGCGTCCGTGGAACAGCACGCAGTTCAGGGACAGGGGCTCACGCAGGGCCTGTTCGGAGCGGGGAGGAGGAATGTGGGCTGGGTGGTTTGGGAAGCTGGGCCCCGTGGATCAGAAGGGCTTAGCTGGGTAGAGGAGAGGAAAGGGGACATGTCCGAGCAATAGAGGGGAAGGCACAGAGGCAGGAACAAGCACAGCACAGTGATGGGCAGAGGGGGACACAAACTGCACCGTTAGCACAGAAGGGGAGTGTGTGGAGGTTTCCTCTAGGTCGGCCAAGGATCAGAGCCAGATTGGAAGCTCCTGGGGCTGGGAGCACCTTCTCGTTCTCGGATCTCCCCCTGAGCGTTCTGCTATTCCAGGGTGAGGCATACAGTAGGAGGTAAGAATGTATGATCCAAACTGCATCGAAGACAGCAAGACTCCAGTGCAGGGATCCACAGGCTGCCCTCCGACCACCCTGACCCAAACCCATCCCAGCCCTGGTCAGTTTTGCCTTTTCTGATGTTCATTCCGGGGAAGCAGGTGAGAACTTGTAGCTTCCAGGCTGACTGGTTCAGGTGTGAAGATGGGAGGAGTCCTCGCCCTGCTGCCAGCCTGGGCCCTGTTCCCTTCAACTGCACTGCTGCACACTCAGAGAACACACAGAAAGCTCCTCCACCGACCTCTCACCCTGCCCAGAGCCACAGGCACCAGGAGTGAGGCCCTCATCCTCTTCCTCCCCAGCCCGCTGGGCTGAACACTTGGCCAGTTGGGAGGTACCGCTGACTGGGCTTGGTTGGTGGAAGCAGGATTCTTTCTCCCTGGGGCAGACTCAGACCAAACTCAAGCTCCCACCAGCGTCCACGGCAGTCCAGCTTCCCCTGAGACCACACAGTGAAATCAGAGCCCAGGCCAGGAGCAAAGGGCTCCTTTGTGGAAGCCAGCGGCCAGTCAGGCAGAACAAGAAACAAAACCAGAAGAGAAAATCTAGCCCAGGGGACCTCTGCCAATGTCTGGGAAGGGAAATGAGGTTCCAGAAACCTGATGCATCATTCGTTAGGTCTGGGAGAAGGGACTGACTAAAAAGGTCTCCTCCTCAGAATTCTTTATTCCTGAACACGGGAAGGAGGCTTGGCCAGGGGGAGGGAGGGGCACCACTTGTACAGTGGCCTTGACTCAGGGCTCAATGTGTGACAGGTAAGGAAAGGGCAGCAGGTGAAGTCCCCAGGGCTGAGGTTCTTAGCCTGGAGTCCAGGGATGGGTTTCATTCAGGGAGCCCAGTGGCTCCTGAAATTGCTTGGGGTTTTTGAGTCTACATCAGTTATCTGTTTTCCTAGGGAAGGTCCGTAACCTTCATCAGATTTTCCAAGGGCTTCGTGTCTCCAAAGTGCTTAGAAGCACTGCTCAGAAAGGAAAATGAAGCCTGCAGGTTTCATTCACATCTGGCAGAAGGTTTTGCCTCTAGAACCAGGTCTGCCACCAACTTGCTGTGTTAGCTTAGACCAATCACTTCCTGTCTCTGAACTCTAGCCAAGTGGTGGACCAGGCAGGAGCAGAGAAGCCAGCTCTCCACACAGGCATCGTCCTACCACCAGTGGCAGAGAGTGGGGGCCTGTAGCCAGACAGCCAGGATGAGGTCTGCCCCAGCTGTGATTCCCACCAGGCCTGGGGAGTTTGTCCACCAGAGCTTGGAATCTGCCTCCAATTCTAGGCTCCAACCAGTCACCTCCACTGGTCACCACAGTGCACCTCTTGAGGCAGGTCTTCTTACTGGATGTGTCCTGATGCCCGGGTGCAGTGCCAGCCAGGCCTCCATGGAACCCCATTCCTGGTCTCTGTGTCCAGATGGGTCCTGCACCTATCGGGTCATAAGATCCTGCCCACTCCGCAACTGTCCACAGAAACAAAGAGATCAGGATCAGGTATGGAGCCGTGACATGGTCCTGCCCAGCCACCCCCTGGGGCTATGAGGGAGCGATCAGCTGGCCTACCCTGAATCTGTCCTAGGGTTTGAATGAATCCTCTTTGTCCCCTACCAAGCACTGCAAGGATTACTAATCCCATTTACAGATGAGACACCTTGGGTTCAGGGCATTTTGGTGACTGACTCCAGGTGTCCCAAGTCTCTGTTTAATTTCATCTTTGCCACCAATGCTAGTCTACAGCACCTGGGAGTGGTAGGCAGAGGACAGTCTCCGAGGAGCCATAGCCACACAGCACTGAGGATGGGCAGAGGGGGTAGTGGGGAGGGACGAGTCTCCAGCACCCAGCACAGGACTGAACGTGCAGGTCCCCTCGAAGCCCCAGCTCCCTTCCTCCCAAACCACTCCCAGGGATGCCACGTCCCCTTGAAACACCCGTACCACCCCTGACATCCCTGCCCCAGCTCCTATCACATGGCCCCAAATCCTCCCTGCTCCATCGTCCACTTTTTAGCAGTGAAGCTAAAAGGTTCTGAGATTCAGAATCCAAAACAAAGCCCTGGCTTCCACCCATTGTACCCCTAAGTACCAACTGTGGCGTAGGCAAGCTTGGCAAACCTGTTTCCTCATCTGCCAAAAGGCTGAAGAGGCCCGTGCCTCAGAGCGCCAGCTTGGAATCAGAGGTCCTGGAGCAGAGTCCTGGCTGCCCCCTTTCTCACTGCCAGACCTTAACCAGGCCTCTTAGCTGCGGGCCTCATGTTCTCTTGCCCAGATGACCCAAGTCCCTCGAGGCTCCAGCTCTTCCCACATCAGTCTGCCCTCACAGTGCCTCTGATTCTCCTCCTAAAGCATAAGTCTGAGATCATAGCATTCATCTCATTAAAAATCTCAGTGTCCCCGCCCCCTGACCACGAAGTCCTTTGTAGGGCAAACCTCCCCTTGGGACACCTGGAGTCAGTCACTAAACTATCAGGAACCCCCCCGGTGAAAACATCCTTCTACACACTTGCCCTTCCTAGAACAATTTTATTTGTCCCCATGACCTGGTTCAAACCATCAAACTCTCCTGGGTGACAAAGAGAAGCCAGTCACCCTCCTCGGTCTCACCCCAGAGCGCTTTGTAGGTTGGCCCCACGTCACACACCGAGTGTGAGCACCCCATGACAGGGCCTGTAGTCCTCATGTGTGTCTCTGGGAGAGCTCAGCGCGGCACAGTCAGTGTCACATGGTGTGGCAGAATCAACTAAGGCTCTGTGCACCAGTGACCTCACCCTCTCTCATCCAGTAGCTGCAATATATCCCAGCGAGGAAGAGTCCCTCATCTATATCCCAAACTTACAGATGAGCAAACTGAAACATGAAGTGAAATGACATCTCAAGGACAGCAGAGAGTGTGTACAGGAGCCAGGAGGCCTGGGGGCTGAGGTTGGGCGTGGGGATTGTGGAAAGTGGCCTCTCCAAGTCTCTTTCAACTCTGACATTCTGGGGATGAAGATCCGGTAAGCAGCTCATCACAGAGAAACCTACAGCCCGGTACCCAGACCGCCCCACCTGCCATCAAGAATCAACACCACCCACCCCACCCCCACCACCCCCAGCCCTGAGAGGGGCTCTGGTCAGCCCCGCAGGTCTCACCTGCTCTAGGCCAGATGGGCTAGAGAAGAACCATGGCAGGAGCCCGAAGCAGCTGTGTGCAGCCAGCCAGACGGTCCCGAAGGAGGAACGCAAGCGGGCGGCAGGAGCCTGGCGGCGGCCCACACCTTCACGAGCCCAAGCCAGCGCTGCCCCTCTCCCGGGATCCCATCCAGAGAGGGAGCCGCGGCCCAGGGGTCTGGGACGCACGTGCGGGGCGGGAAGCAGCCGTCGGCAGCAGGCCCCGGGCGCATCATAGCACGCGTCCTAAGTGGGCCGCCTGGCCCTCGGGCCCGTGGCCGTGGCTGCGCTGATGGGTCTTGAGCGAGCCCTCGCGTGCGAAGCTCTTGCCGCAGCGTGGGCAGAAGTAGGGCCGCCGCTCCCCGAAGACGCCGGGGCGGCGCGGGTGCGGCGCGGGCATGCGCGCGTGGGTGCGCTGGTGGTTGAGCAGGAAGCGCGGCTCGCGGAAGCAGCGGCCGCACTGCGCGCACTGGTGCGGCTTCTCGCCGCTGTGGATGCGCTGGTGCGTGAGCAGGTTCTGCTTGAGGCTGAAGCAGCGGCCGCACTCGGGGCAGGGGAAGGGCCGCTCCCCGGTGTGCGTGCGCTGGTGCACCTCGAGGTTGTGCTTGACGCTGAAGGCCTTGCCGCACTCGGGACACACGAAGGCAGCCGCGCGGCCCGCTCCGGCGTGCGCCTTCTGGTGCCGCACCAGGCTGGGCTGCTGCGAGAAGGTCTGGCCGCACAGCGGGCAGCGGTAGGGCTGCTCCTCCGCAGGGTGGTGGATGACCAGGCCTCGCTCGTCCCCCAGACCCTCCTCCCCGTCCCCCGCAGGGGACCCGCCCCCGGAGGACGCCAGCTCGGTCATGGGCACTTCCAGCTGCAATCACCAGTCCCTAGGGAGACAGAAGCGGGGGCGGGGGTGGGGGGTGGAGAGAGAGGGGTCGGGGAACCCGAGGGTTAGCCAGCCCCCAGCCTGGCAGGGACACTCACCTTCCACAACCTCCACCTTTCGCCCCGTTTTGTTCAAGCTCAAGTTCCCCTGCTGGGAATTGGTGTTCTTCTTCCTCCACTGCCTTTTAAGCACGGCCTACACTCCTTCCAGTCCCTTCCCAAGGGCACCTTCTAGAAGCCTTCCCTGACCTTTCCACCCCAGGCTTAAACACCGTGTGACACAACCATGTGGCTCTCACTCATCATACTGCACGAGGGTCAGTCATGCCACCTCTGTCCCCCGACTCCCAGCTCCTTAAGGACAGAGCTGCCTTCTTTCAACCCCAGCACCTAGCACCATGCCAGCCAGCCACACAAGACACTAGACAGATGGTGATGAGTTTCAGTTAGGATTTTCAGTTTCAGTTTCAGCTAGGATTTTCAGTTAGTTTCGTCTAGACTGTCTTATCCCTCCAACATGATCTCAAGGACAGGGGGAGGTAGGGAAGTGCACCCCAAACTTGGAGAAAAGGGTGGCATTATCAATGATTTAAAGATATTTTTGCGAAGCTTAAAACAGGAAAAAAAACACAACCCTGTAAACTTGAAAGTGACCTCAGTTAAACATTAAAGGCGGCAGCTCTTTGTTTATCGAAATGAGGCATGTGTTCAAAAGGTTTCCAAGTCACTGAACCAGGGTGTGGGCTCCCAGGGGGACTGGTCTCAGCGTGATTCCTCTTGGTATCCTCACAGCAAAGCCTGGCCCAGGGCTGAGCAGCACGCCCAGGGCTGAGCAGCACACTCAGTGCCCAGCCAACACCCCCAAACCCAGCTCCCTTCATGCTGGTTCTCCCAAGGATCCTCTTCCCAAGGCACTGTGTTCCTCTTAAATTGTTTCCCATTGTCCTCACAACAGCCCTGAGAAAGGGGCGGAGCAGGGTTATTGAGCCCCACTTTAAAGATGGGGAAACTGAGGCTCAGTGAGGTCAACATCCTTGCCAAGGTCACAGAGCAAGCTGAGCCTGGACTAGGCCTCAAGTCTCCTGTCTCACTGTTGAAAGCTCTTTACAATGTACTAGCTGCTCAACAACTAAACACTCCTCAAAACACACACACACCCCACTGCCACCATCACAGCCGTCACAGAGCCATGCATTCCAAAGGGCCACTTCTCCTGTAGACGCACTGTCTACTGCCACCACTCCCACGACCCCCACCAAAACTTGGGCTCCTGCAGGGCCCTAAGGCCTGCCTCATCCATTCTCCCCAACCCCATCAGGGAAGCCGGCTGAATATTCAACTGGACCTCCCCGAAGGCCTCTCTTCACTTCCAGCCTCAGTCAACCTATCTGCAGAGTGGGGTCTCAGGGCCACCTCCTCTGTCTTCCGTACCCTCGAGGCCAGGGTGGAACTGACCCTGGGGAAGGAGACAAGTCCTACTTGCAAGAGACCCCACCCACAAGTCTTTTCCACAGGCAGCTGCACTGACATCTGCAAAGACAGATCATCAAAGTCCCCTTGGCCAATCTCAGCCTGGCCCTGTGACTGGGCAGCCTCCTCACTCTCCCCAGCTATACCCCTGACTGAGGCCCCGCCTGCACGCCGAGAGGCCCCCCGTCTCTCCCCCAAGTTCTTTCATCCCATGCCACACTCACAGCCCAGCTGAGCCCCTGCTCCTCCGGTCTCCAGCCGCAGATCTTTGCTGCTCAACGCAAATACGGTAACTCTCCCGCAGCGACTCCCGCGCCCCTTCTCCCCGCCCCCATAAAGACGGCAAGCCTCCCGCGACGTTGCTGTTATCAAATAGCTGCATTAATCGGGAGAGCTGACCCCACCCCACCCGACCTTACACACAACCTTGCCAACTTCTGCGGCCGGAGCAACCCTGGAGAAATATGGTAAACTCTGCGTCGCAACCCCACCCCCACGAAAATACGTAGGCCTCCACCCTGCTGCCGCAACCCACCCCGCCCGACTGCAAGCCCCAGCTCCCAGAGGGAATGAATGCAGCCCACCCCCCGCGGCCGCAGCGCCCCCCCGCGGAGCCACGCAATCCTGGATAAATACGTAATTAAGTCGCGGCGCTCCCTCTCCCGGAAAGGAGCTGCGCGGGACCCGGCAAATACGGTAGCGCGCCCGCAGTGACCCGCCCCCGAGGGTCCGGCTCTGGCCTCGGTAAATACGGTAACCTCCCGCCGCGGCCCCAGCGCGGCCCCGCGCGGACTCACATGGCGCCGCCTCCCGAGCCTTGCGTCTCCGCTGCAGCGCCGCAGTCGCCGGCGTCGTCGCAGCCGCACAGCAGCCCCGTGAGGCTGGGAGGTCTAACTCTTCGGCAGCCCGGCTGGCGGAAAACGGGGCTGCTAGCGCTGCGCCCGCCCGGGCCGGAGCGGCGACCATGCGGAGGCCGGTTCTGGGGCCTGAACGTCCCAGGGAGCGGGCCCTCTCAAGCCCCCCGATCCGCCGACCCAGACATTCCCCCTTTCTGGATTCCCTGAGGCCTGCATTCGGCCGTTACAGCACCATCCCTATTTTCCTAATCCCAAGGCCAGGCCCACAAACCGCCCCCAGCGACCAGGAAAGAGGGTCGGACGGAGGCGCCGGCCTTTCCCCGGGTGATAGGGGCTGAGCGTCGGGGCCCGGCGGCGGAGCGGCCCTGGGCGAGGGTTTCAGGACTGGAGACAACAGTCAAAGGGGCCGAATCGAGGAGCTGCCCTCGCTGACAGTTTCGCCAGTCTGCCTGACTATATGGCCTGGGTTATATCACTAGAGTGACCAGAGGGAAAGGAAGAAGACATCAGGCCCCTGCTGACCCCACCTCCTCAGAACCCGCAGTCAAGCCAGAGATATCCCATAAAAGAGCAACTTACGACGTCTGGAGTAGCAGCGGGCGTGAGAGGGCAGAACCAAACTACAGCTTCCAGCTGCCATTTAATGATACTGTCCCTTACTCGGATATAACTTTGCCTTTTACAAAGCCCTTTTCCATGTATGATCTCGTGGGAACCTTCCAATAACCATGTGCACCCTAGCTTGTGTGGGTATTATTATCCCATTTTATAGAAGGGAAAATAAAATTGAAACACAGAGTGGCTTCCTCCAACACTCACAGCTCTAAGTAGCAGAGCCCAGATGGGGACACGGCACCGTGACCCAGCTTACGTTCCACTGCACCTGCCCTGGGACTGAGACCCTCAGACATAAATAGGGTGTGACTACAGGGAAGTAAAAACCTGGGCCCCAGTGAGAACGTGCCTGAGGGTGTACATTTGACAGACAAAAGAACAGAGGCCTGAGAGGAAAAGTGATTTTAAAAGTCACAAGTGGTAGAAGAACATTAAATAGGCTTTTTTCTCTGTGGCCTCTCTGTAGCTGCCAGGTAGAGAAACGTGACTCTCTCTCCAAGGCCCAGGCAGGGATCCTTGCAGCAGACAGTGGATGTGGCAGTTGGGGTGGCGCTGTCCCTGATGGAGGGCGTTGAGAGATGCGGGACTCCCGATATCATAGGGTCCCCTCTGCAGCTCTGCAGGTGCCCACTGTGCCTTCTGGAGCCTGGGAACTGAAGAATTCCAGGTGGCAGCCCCTAGGCTGTAAAATCAGCCCCTTCCTCCCAACACAAGGCCTGGAGGTCAGGCCTGCTTGCTTTCACAGCTCGCTTGGTGGACCAGTCTGCCCCACCAGGCCCCACCCGTCTGGCTTGTGGCCTCTGGAGAATCCACTGCTACCCCAACCCCCACCCCATCCCTTCACTGCTCCTGGAGACACCTCACTGCTGGACGTGGGACTTTAGGAGTTCCACGTCCCAAGGAAATTGGCATTTTAAACAGAGACAACGGGAAGGGAATACTGGGAAGACAAAGAAATGAGTGCATAGGACAGATGTTGAGTTCTCATGCAGTGACACCAGCACCCCAGGTGCTGATGACCAACCCCACCCGTGCCTCCACTCAAAGCACATCAACACTGCCCAGCTTTCCAGCCCCTGCTGTCACCTGCCAGAGCCCCCAGTGTTCATCTCCTTTGCAGACCATAAGAGAAATGGGGACACTCGGTGAACACCATGTTTTTCAAAAGCAAAATCAATAATATGCCTGAGGATGTCTCCCATATTTTTAGCAGCATTTCTAGGTAAGCCGAACCAAAATAGAAAGGAAAAGAACACAGCTAGGGGATGGGGGTGGACACAGACATGGGCAGTACCACCTCAAACCTGCCCTGTCTCAACGGGGAAGCCAAGGGCTCCCAGAGGCCTCCATTCTCTGCTCTGCCACGGTGGTTTGAGCTCAGGCACTTCACTTCTCTAGTTTCGTGCACATACACCCCCCTCCCCTGTCTCCCCCAAGGTTCCCCCTCACCCCATTCTTAGGTGCTGCAGTGAGCACGATAGAGTGCCAATATGGAAACACCCTGCAAACACAGCCCTGCCTCATGCTTCCTCATACAGGCAGCGCAGTGGCTGGCACAGGGATCACCACTATCCTGACAGATCCATATGGCAGCTGGACTCTGGACCCTAACAAAGGCCTGCACTGCCCACAACCAAGGCGTCCTGGAGAACAGCAGACCATGGCTCCCGTGTGGGTAGATGTGTAGCTCATGGCTCCAGTGTAGGTAGACGTGTAGCTCATGGCTCCTGTAGACCATGGGTAGACGTGTAGCTCAAGTGAACCCTGTCCCAGACTCTGCACTGTAGTCACCCTGGGGCACAACAGGTGGACAAACAGATCACCCCATGGGCCTCCTCGGAGCAGCTCCAGACCCTGCTCCCCGCATCCTCCAGCTCCTCCTGCGGGGCTGCGTCCCCAGGGCTTCCTCACTCAGCAGGGCAACCACCTCCCCCTTGACAAGCCTCTCCCATCTCCCCAGGACTGGACAGCAGTCTGATCTCTCTCTCCAAAGCACCTTATGCTGATCCCAGATTTGGAATTTAGCATACTTTTGTTTTCCGCACCAGGTTATGAACTTCAAAGGGCAGGGACTATTTTAGCATCTCTTTGTCCCACGCGTCGAGCGTATAATAGGTCCTCAGTCAACGTCTGTTGAATGAACATATGCTCCTCTGCAAGCTACATCTGATAGCTCAGGCAGCGCAGAGAGAAAAGATGGCCCCAAGGGTTTGGAGGAGAAGGAGAGCTGATGCAATGCAAGGAACGAGGAGGTGCAGGCAAAGCTGCCGCCCCAGCCACAACTGAGGGCTGAGTTGCTCTGCAGAGACCTAGATGAAGACGTGAGGCTCAGCGTGAGGCCTCATCTGCTCCAAAGTTCTCTTTCCTTGGAATTAAAACCCAGGATGTGACCTATGACATCAATTCAAACCCTTAAACTTGCAGCAGGCCTGCTTCACACTGGGGATGGTTAATTCTTCATGTGGGTTAAGCTAAACAAGGGAAAAACCCTTTTCTCCCTTTCCGTGGGCACAATTGCTCTGCAAGTAACCACTCAAGTTTATTAAAACAACAATAACTACCATTTACTGAGTGCTTGCTGTGTGCCAGGCACTATACCGCGTGCTTTACATAAGTTACTTGCCCAAGGACCTATGGTTTAAATGACAAAGCCAGAATTGAACCCCAGAACTATCTGGCTCTGCTGGAGGTGGTGAGCAGAGGGGAGAAGGTGAAGGGAAAAGAAACAATGTTTCTAGCTTCTTATCAATAGGAGTGTCATCCTATCATCCCTGGGGCTGTACTGCCCAGTAGCTATGCGGGGCTATTTAAATTAATTAAAATTGAATAAAGTTCAGTTCCTCAGCTGTACCAGCCACATTTAAATACTCAATAGCTATATGTGGCTAGTGGCTATGGTCTGGACAGCACAGAAATAGAGTGCTGTCATCATCACGAAAAGTCCTCTGTTGAACAGCCTGTTCAGGACACCTCCTCCAAACCCAATCAACCCAAGAGAGGCTGTTCTCTTTTTAGCCTAAGACATAACTTAAGGGAGTCCATTCGTTTCCCTCTCTCACTGCCCCTGCCACAATCCAGGAAGAACAGTGATACGTGAACACACACTATTTTTGGCCCCAATACTCCTCCTCCTGCCTAAAGGTCAAAGATATTTCTTTACTAAATTCAAACCACTGAAAAATAATAACAAAAGGTTTCACATCCCCCACTCCCACCAGTTTCTCTCTGCCAAGTCCACTAGGGGCTTGCCCTCTCTCTCGGCCTGTGTATTGCATGGCTCAGCGGCTGCCTCTGGTCACTGCAGTCTACCCTCCGTCAGGCAGCTCCCCTGGGACTCGGCAGTGGGACACCAAACCCTCTCAATGAGGCTGACCGCTTTACCAGATGACTTGAAGCTCATGTCCCTCGCCAAAAAACAACCATTTTCCGAGAACCTACACCATTTTTCTTAGCTCCAGACTTGCTCCTAACAAAGAAATACAAGGATGATGCAGGCAGTTCCAGAAGCCCCAACATCACCAAGCTCACCTGGCTCCCCATGCCAGCCACTGCACCGCCTGTACGAAGCAGAGTGGCTGCGTTTGCAGGATGTTTCCACATCTGTGACCACGTGGCTACAGATCCCCACTGCAGACCTGCACTTACCTGGCCTTGGAAAGGATACAAAGGTCTGCACTTACCTGGCCGTAGACCCGATCTAAATCCTTTAAAGTCTTGATTTATTTACTCATGGCTGTTTTCTGTTCCCTTGGCAACCACCTTAATCTCAGCATGCTCCAGAGTATTTTGGATTGTAACCCACTAGGATAACAGATCTGACCATCTTGTCTTGGACTTAATGACAATGCCTCTTCCTAAATATCCTCTGCCCCAGGTTTATCATTTTAAAATGAAAGAGAACGAAAACTGAGGAGGACAGTACCACCCCATCCTTGCAGAAGGCTACAGTGTGACAGGAGAAGCAGCTTGGGCTAATATGAGGCCTGGGATCTGCTGTCAATTTGCAGCAGGACCTGGTGGACAGGTCACACTATCCCCACCCCCACCCTCCTTTCCCATGTGTTACTGCCCTGCCTGACTCATGGCAAGATTAAATGAGATAATGAATGAGAAAGCCTTGCTAAGAGAGCTGGGGCTGGGAACCATTTTTTAAATAGTTGAACATATAGCTGGTCCCAAGCCCTGTGTGTATCAAAATGATTTTCCATAAAGGTCCTTGAGCTCTTCAAGGGTAGGGGCTGTGTCTCGGGCAGCATCTGAGCATGATGCCTGGCACACAGCAGGCTTCTTTAGTGAATGAATGCCGTGCAGTCCCGGCCTGGTCAGTGAGTCACACACCTCAGTCATTCTTTGCCTGAAGGATTTGACCCTGTCCCCCTTGTGACCCAAAGCGCCCATTTGTGGGAGGTTCAGTCACCTGGGGTCAGCAAGCAGGCATTCTCCTGAATTGGTGCTGGAGAAAAAAGCTGCAATTAGGCCTCATTTTTAATCCCAAGTCCTACCAGCACAGCTATTTGACTGATTTGATCATTAAACAGGCCACTTATGGAAAATAGCACATTCTGTTGTAAAGATGCTCCTGCAGGACTGATCTCGTCAGCATCTGCTGACACTGCACCCTCCGGCACCTGATTCACAGGGACCTAGTGTTTCCACAGATCTGTCCTTGCGGGCAGTGTTTCTCTAACCCAGGAATGAAAGACGGGACTCAGTGAGGCCTGAAGTGGGTGGGCTTGCTCAACTTGATTTCAGAATTTGGCAAGTGGCAAAGAGAAAAAAGCAAATGACTCCTGAGCCTCCCCCCTGGTTCAAGCAGGGTTTGATGAGCTGCAAGGCAGTCAAGCACTCCCTGGGGCGGTGCAGGATGGAAAGGGAGTTCCAGGAGAGGGGCAGGACATTAGAGTCAGTGGAGCCCCTAGGGCTGGTATCGGGTGGAGGGTGCCCAGGAAAATCCTTCTGGTTTGGTTTCCCGTGGTCCTAAGCGCTGAATGCTCAAGTAGGTGGTAGCAACCCCGGCGTACAACACCCCGTGTGATTTCACACTGCATGGTTTGTGATCAAAGAACTGGACAGGGATGCAGCAGCCCTGGCTGAGTGCTAACCATCATCAGCACTGTTACCCTGGTAAGCCATAACAGTCAGGGCGGTCCTCCGGATCCACCCATCACCTTCCATAGATCTACAACCGGAGTATTTTCCAGAAACAGAGGATTAAAGAACAGTGACCAGAAGCCAGGCTGAACCATGGCAGCTCCCAGAAGGTAACACTTCTCTGCATGCAGAGAAGGATCTGGAATGTGAGAAGGGGGAAAGTGCACTTCTTTCTTCTCTAGAGCCATGTTGGAGTCCTTTCTTCCTCCTACCTCCCAGCTACCCAACCCTGGCACCCCAATACCCATCACCACCCTCTCCAATTCCCTCCTCTCCTCTGGGAAGATACCATCTGAGGTCACAGCCTGGGCTGGAGTCCTGGGCTCTTCTGCCAGCACCAGGGACTTAGCCAACCCTGCTTTGGAAGGGCATGAGGGGTGACCTCTTGGGGGCAGGAGGCCGAGGAGGGTATGTGGGAAGACACTAAACTGACTTGGAGAGGGGAAGAGAGAAAACACCCCCGGCACGAACTGGGTGTGGGGAGTGCTGTGCTCCTAGCCTGGGGCAAATGGATCTCTAAGCACACACAGACCCGGGCTTCAGCAAGGGTGGTTCAGAAAGGAAAGTGAGACCATGTGGAATATTCCATCCATTTTCTCTTCTGCAACACCAGACTGATAAGGATCCAAGCCAGTCAAGACAGCCAGCCCACTTCAGACATGCCCCAGACAGGAATAGAAGCAGTGTGTTTGGCTCTCTCCTGCACAGCTACCTCCTCAGGCAGCCAAGCCTCAGCAGAGCGCACCCCGCTCATGCCTGCCTGACCATCACACGCATACCAGTTCTAGAGTCGGGCCCAACCACACACACACCTTGGGCAGGGGGCTGGCAGGGATGGAGAAGGACATCGAACCATTCACTCCTTCCAAAAATATTTATTGGATGTCTACGACGTGCCCGCACTGGCCCTGGTGCTGGGAATCTGCTTGGCTCTCCCTTGCCACAGCCTCTGGCTTCCATCCTTGGTATCACCGAGTCTTGGCAACTCTCCCACAGGGGCAGCCCCCGGCCATCCTGAAGCGTGGGCAGGACCGGCTGGTGCTACAGTTGACCAGTCCAGACCTAAGCAACTTCACACCAGAGACTCTCCCAGCGTCCCCAACAGACCCCTCACTCGGTGCTTGAAGCCTGGGGTCCAACCTCTGAAGAGGGTGGTCACATCCCGGCCCGCGGTGAGGAACTCTGATCTTCCCTCCTCCCTCAACCCACGCTGGGACCTTTCCCAGCACCCTTTGGGACGCTTCTAGAACTGTTCTCAGCCCTTCAGAGCCTTAAGGAATCCACTGGTCCTGCTCTAAGGGGTTCTAAGAGCCAGCAATCCTGGCCACCCCCACTCCCCACACACACCCTGCAAACATCCCCCGCACCACCACGAGTCCGCTGAGGTCCAGTTCACTAGCGCGCCTCCTCCTTGGGGCTGCACGCAGGAGCCACGCGGTGCACGCGCTGGTGCTTGAGCAGGTGCTGCTTCTGGCTGAAGCCGCGGCCACACGCGGGACACAGGTAGGGCCGCTCGCCCGTGTGGTTGCGCCGGTGCCGCGTCAGGTTGGGCTTCTGGCTGAAGCGGCGGCCGCACTCGGGGCACGGGTAGGGCCGCTCACCCGTGTGGATGCGCTGGTGGATGGTGAGCGCTGACCACCAAGAGAAGCTCTTGCCGCACTCGTTGCAGATGAACTGGCGCGGCTCGCCAGGCCCAGCGAGGCCCGCTCGTCCCCGGCCCCACAGCGCGTCCCGGGCCCCCGGGGACCGTTGGGAGCTCCGCGGCCTCGCGGCCAAGCCCGGGATGGCCTCGGCCTGCGGTTGGTCGCCCGGTTCCCCGGCCGGAACGGCGGGCTCAGCGACAGCGTGGGCGCGCTGGTGGGCGCGCAGCGCAGCGCGGCTGCGGCAGCTCTTACCGCAGCTGGGGCAGGGCGCGGCCTGGGCGCCGGGCAGGTGCGTGCGCAGGTGCTTGAGCAGGTGCTGCTTCTGGCGGAAGCCGCGGCCGCAGTGCGGGCAGGGGTGCGGGCGCTCACCTGTGTGGTTGCGCAGGTGCCGCGTCAGGTTGGGCTTCTGGCTGAAGCGGCGGCCGCATTCGGGGCACGCGTAGGGGCGCTCGCCAGTGTGGATGCGCTGGTGGATGTTCAGCGACGACCACCAGGTGAAGCTCTTGCCACACTCGTTGCAGATGAACTGGCGCGGCTCGCCCGGACCCTCCGGGCCGGAGACCGCGGTCCGGGCCCCGGGCTGGCCCCACCAGCCCTGGCAGAGCCCCAGCCAGGCCCACTCGGGGCGCCCCTGCGGCGGCCCCGGCCGCAGGCGACAGGCCCGGCGCGCCGCCGCGTCCCGAAGCAGCTCATGCAGGCCGGCGCGGGAGCCCTGGCGGTCCCGGGCGTGCGCGCGCTGGTGGATGCGGAGGCCCACCTGGTGACGGAAGCAGCGCTCGCACTCGGGGCACGAGTGGGTGGCGGGCCGGGAGTGGGTCTTCTGGTGCTTGAGCAGGTGCTGCTTCTGGCTGAAGCACCGCGCGCACTCGGGGCAGCAGAAGGGTCGCTCGCCCGTGTGGTGCCGCTGGTGGCGCGCCAGGTTCGGCTTCTGGCTGAAGCTCTTGCCGCACTTGCCGCAGAGGTACGGCTTCTCCCCGGTGTGTGTGCGCTGGTGGATCTTCAGGGACGACCACCAGCTGAACCTCTTCCCGCAGTCCAGGCATACAAAGTGACCCTCACCGGAGGAAAGCGAGGGGCTCAGGGGGCCGGAGGCTGACCCGGGAGCCCGGCCTGCCAGCCCCGCATCCTGCTCAGTGGGAGGGGCCCATCTTGGACTCCCAGACTCCTCCTGTCCCCCCAGGGCTCGAGGCCGCCCCATAGTCTGGCGTGGCGGGAGGCCCGGGTGCTGCTGGAAGATGTTCTCCTTGTCCTTCTCCACAAGCATGGCCTGCGGCGCCAGCGTCTGCAGCAGCCGCTCCGGCTTCTCCTGCTTGACCTTCATCACCAGCCCAGCTCCTGCCAGAGGCAAGCGAGAGAGAGGAGGGAGAGAGGTCACTGCTGCTCCGCTGGGTGGGATGGAGAGAAGGAGCGAGAGAGAGGGAAGGGGTGCGGGAGGGCAGAGAAGGGCTGAAAACGGCACGAGAAAAGGCAGAAGGGAAAGATTTTTAAACGAACAGAAGAAAACAGGGGCAAGAGAAGAAAAAAGAGTAGGGAAGGCAGAAAGGACAACAAGGGCACGTTAAGATACAGAAAGGAGTGAAGGAGAAAAATACAAGAAAGAAACCGTAAGTGAATCACTCAGGTGCCCAGGCCACAGGATCCCCAAGGCACCGGCTGCTCTACCTTCTCCACCCTGAGGCCCAGGAGATGCAGAGACGGTTAAAGAAACCGATCCAGTGAAATCTGCTGACCCAGGGGGCAAGGAGAAAGTGGCCAAGCTGTAAAACATACCATTCTTTTTCTAAGAGGATCGATGTGCTGGAAGCTTTCTAAGCAAAGGCATGCCCAGTCCCTCAGTGGTCGGGGAGACCAAACCCTGGGTCACTGCAGCACCGTCTATACTGGCGGGGCCCCTGCTCCAAGGCAGAAGCCATGGTGGGGGAGCCCTTCACCTGCTGGGACCTTGGCTGTCTGGCAACTCATCTTCCTTCAATAAAACCAAGAGCCAGAAAGACCTCAGCACCCAAAAGAGGTGTCGCCTTGCCTTTGTGTTAAATCCAATCCACTTTACTCATGGGGGTCCCACACCCACTGCTCCCAGCCCACACCTTGGGCCATGCACAAGTCTACAGAGGCACTTTGTTTTCCCAGCTCACAGAATAAGAAGCCATAAAGAAACCATCTGCCACAGACACTAAAGAATGCATACTGTGTGATTCCATTTATGTGAAGAGGAGAAACTGGCAAAACGAACCCACGCGTTAGAAGTCAGGATAATGCCCTATTACAGAGGGCACTGTGGGTGGAAGGCAGCATGGGCTCTGAGGTTCTGGAAATGTTTTCCATTGATGTGGGTGCTAGTCACAGGGGAATGTTTGCTTTATAAGAATTTATAGAGCTTGTGATCTACGCACCTTTCCAAAAAGGTTTACATGTAATCAAAAGTAGGTGAAATAAAACAGCTGTGAACAAAGAAAAGCGAAAAATCTTTAAACAGATGTCAATGTTACAAACACAACAAAATAAACCCAAAGGAAGTAGAAGAACGGCATTAAGAAAGATAAAAACAGATTATAGATAAGGGACATGTAGCCGCAAAAAGGATTCTGAAAATCCTCAAATATGGACTTTATATAAATTTGAAAATCTATAGAAATAGAAGATTTTGCAAGAAAATGTAAACTAAAACTGACCCAAGAGTAGGTAGAAAATCTGACTACATAAACAACTAAAAGAGACTTAGAAGAACATCTCAGCGTACCTCAAAAATGGGTAACAGGCTCTGTAACTATATAAACAGGTGCTGCTAAAGCCTCAAGGGAAGGACTTTTTCCACCTTATATGAACTATTACAGTGAATAGGAGCAAAGGGAAAGAAAAGTCTACAAGGTTAACACAACTCCAGTATCAAGACAAGAATGGAGGTGGGCAAAAGGTTTATCACTCTTTGAACATAGACACAAACATTAGCAAAGCAAGTTCAGTGGTATTAAAATAATAACATACCCTAACCTTGCTGAGATTTTCCCCAGGAAAGCAAAGATGGCCCAATATAATTTATAACATTACCTTATTAAAAGTGAAAAAACTCCCCATAGATGTGAGAAAGTCATATTGTAAAATTCAACATTATTTCTGGAGGGAAGGATCAAAGGAGGGAGAAGGTAGGGGAGGAAGATGGGAGGGAGGGAGGGAGGGAGAGACAGAGAGAGAGAGAAGAAAGCTCCTAGCAAACTAAGAATAGAGGAAACTAAGATGACAAAGAATGTACTCTAGAAATTACAGCGAACATTATAACCAAAGGCAAAAGATTAGAAGCCCATTACAGGTAGCAACAAAATGCAATGCTCACCATCCCTGAAATCAGTCAGCTGTCCTTGAGTAACTAGCCAAGGCAGAGGGGAAAACAAAGAGAAACGCATCAACATTGGAAAGGAGAGGAAGCTGCCATTTGCTTATGATTATTAACAACCTGGAATGTGCAAGGGAATCCACTGAGAAATAGAAATAAGAGTTCAACAAGATT
The DNA here is from genome assembly GCF_009828535.3 of Hylobates moloch. Classification (NCBI taxonomy): domain Eukaryota; kingdom Metazoa; phylum Chordata; class Mammalia; order Primates; family Hylobatidae; genus Hylobates; species Hylobates moloch. Next base: position 230,784,880 of record NW_026652276.1, on the reverse strand, counting down.
GCCCAGTACAAAAACATACAAAAATCACTTTTTAAAAAATGGCAATATAAGTAACTAGGAATATACCTAACAAACATGCAAAACTTACATAAAGAAAACTATTAAACTTTATTAAAGAGATAAAGAAAACTAAAGAAAAGGAGCAATATGTAATATTCTTAGATGAGAAGCCAAAGATGTTCTACACTCTGAAATAATGTTTAAATTCAGTGTAATCCTATTTAAACTGTAAAATTTATCATCTATACAAATTGCCCAGAAAATCCTAAAAATGAACAAAGAAGAATTTGGCTTATATGACATTAAAAGCAAAAATGCTACCACTGTACACATATGAATGGCTACAATTGGCCGGGCACGGTGGCTCATGCCTGTAATCCCAGCACTTTGGGAGGCCGAGGCGGGTGGATCACCTGAGGTCAGGAGTTCAAGACCAGCCTGGCCAACATGGTGAAACCCCATCTCTACTAAAAATACAAAATTAGCTGGGTGTGGTGGCACATGCCTGTAGTCCCAGCTACTCAGAAGGTTGAGGCAGGAGAATCACTTGAACCCAGGAGGCAGAGGTTGAGCGAGCCGAGATCACACCGTTTGCTCTCCAGCCTGGGCAATGAGAGCAAAACTCCGTCTCAAAAAAATAAAAATAAAATAAATGAGAGTGGCTAGAATCCAGATCGCTGGCATGTGCACACAGTGAGGCTGAGCAGCAACAGGGGCTCTTTCCTTCCTGGTGGAAATGCGAAGTGCTGCCACCACTCTGGAAGGCGGTTCAGCAGTTTCTTACAAAGCTAAATACAGGCTTACCATCCATTCCAGCAGTCGCTCTCCTAGGTATTTACCCAAAAGAGCTGAAAACCTCTGTCCACACAAAAAACTACATATGGATTTGTATAGCTTTATTCCTAACTGCCAAAACTTGGCAGGAGCCACAGTGTCCTTCAGTGGGTGAATGGATAACTCCGCATGATGGAATATTAGTCGATAATAAAAAGAAGTAAGCCATTAAGTCAAAAAAGCCATGGAGGTACCCTACATGCAAACTTCTAGGTGAAAGACATCAACATAAAAGGCTACACACTGTATGACTCCAACTATATGACATTCTGGAAAGGGCAAAACTACTGAGAGAATTGAAAAACCAGTGGTAGCCAGGGGTTGGGGGGTAGGGAGAGATGAACAGGTGGAGCACAGGGAACTTGGGGGGCAGTGAAATATTCTGTATGATACTGTAATAGTGATACAGGACATTATGCCTTTGTCAAAACCCATGTAAGGTACAAGACCAAGAGAGAACCCTAATGTCAACTATAGACTTTCGGTAATAAAAATGTATCTGTATTGGTTCATCAGTTATAACAAATGTACCACACGAATGCAAAATGTTAATAATAGGAGAAACTGGAGCTAAGGTATAGGGGAACTCTACTTTCTTCATAATTTTTCTGTAAAGCTAAAATTGCTGTAAAATATAAAGTCTAGGTCAGGCACAGTGGCTCTTGCCTATAATCTCAGCACTTTGGGAGGCCAACACAGGAGGATTGCTTAAGCGCAGGAGTTGAAGACCAGCCTAGGCAACATAGCAACACCTGTCTGTCTAAAAAATTTATTAAATTAGCTGGGTATGGTGGTGCACACCTGTAGTCTACTCTGGAGGCTGAGGTGGGAGGACTGCTTGAGCCCAGGAGGCTGAGGCTACAGTGAGCCTTGATCATGCCACTGCACTGAGAGAGAGAGAGAGAGAGAAAGAGAGAGAGAGAGAGAGAAAGAGAGAGAGAGAGAGAGAGATCTATTTGGGAAAAAAAGAAAATAAAACCCAGCTCTCGACTGACACAGTTGTTATTGTTATTGGCATGGCTCTTCCATGGTGGGCCTGGTGACTTAAGGCTGCAAGTCAGATTCCCTTCCACAAACAAATAAAAGTAAAAGTAAAAATGCTAAATACAATCATTACAATAATGTACAGTACACATAATAGACAAATAGGCCAATGGAACAGAATCGTTTGATACATGATACAAGAGATATTCCAAGTCAATGGAAAAAGGCTATTCATCGACTTAGAACCAACTCTCTCTTTGGGGAAAATATTTAAGTTAGATTCATAGTGCAGATTGTTTATAAAAATCAGTTCCAGATGGACTTAAGTGCCAGCTTAAAAAAAGGAAATGAAAGTATTAGAAGAATTAGGAGAATTTGCTTAGAATCCAGAGGTAATTACAAGCCTTCTTAAACAGGATACAAAAGATAAAAACTAAATTTAAAACATCTGTATGACAAAAGATACTATAAACATAAGTCCAGTAGAAATGGGAATTTCGGCCAGGTGCAGTGGTTCACGCCAGTAATCCCAACAATTTGGGAGGCCGAGGCGGGAGGATCACCTGAGGTCAGGAGTTCAAGACCAGCCTGGCCACCATGGTGAAACCCTGTCTCTACTAAAAATACAAAGAAATTAGCCAGGTGTGGTGGCACGTGCCTGCAATCCCAGCTACTCAGGAGGCTGAGGCAGGAAAATCACCTGAACCAGGGAGGCAGAGGTCACAGTGAGCTGATATCACACCACTGCACTCCAGCCTGGGCAACAAAAGCAAAAACTCTATCTCAAAAACAAAAAAAAAGAAAGAAAGAAAAAAGAAATGGGAATTTAGAGCTGCATTTTCCCACAGAACTTTCTGCAATAGCAGAAACAGTTTACATCTGAGCTCTTGAGCCACACGTGGTTACTGAGCACTTGAAATGTGACTAGTGCAATTAAGAAATGACATTTTTAATTGTATTGAAGTTAATTAATTTTTATTTATTTATTTATTTATTTATTTTTGAGACAGAGTCTCCCTCAGTCACCCAGACTGGAATGCAATGGTGCGATCTTGGCTCACTGCAGCCTCTACCTCTGGGATTCAAGTGATTCTCCTATCTCAGCCTCCCAAGTAGCTGTGACTACACGTGCCCACCACCACGCCCAGCTAAGTTTTGTATTTTTAGTAGAGATGGGGTTTCACCAAGTTGGCCAGGCAGGTCTCAAACTCCTGACCTCAGGTGATCCACCCAACTCGGCCCCCCAAAGTGCTGGGATTACAGTCGTGAGCCACCGCGCCTGGCCGTACTTAAGTTAATTTAAACCTAAACTTAAACTAGAAGAGTCCTGTGTGGCTAGGCCACGTGCTGGACAGTGCAAGTCCAGGAAAAAATATGTGCAGATATAGAATAGACAAACGCTTAGTATCCAGACTATAAAACAGACTCCTATATGTGATAAAAAGAGGTTCAACCCCACTAGTCATCAACAAAATGCAAACTAAAAGTGTAGCATCTTTCAACCCCGCATACCAACAAAAATTTAAAAAATCAATAATACCTCTCTACTTTACAATATGCGTGGACACTACAAGGAGAACAAGTATACGCATGGGTATTCTGAGAGCATAAACTGAGGCAGAATTTGTGGAGGACAATCTGACAGTGTTTATTAAAATTAGAAGTGTGGAGAGCCTTCTGACCCTTTCCAGCCAGCAATTCCATCCCACGTGTTCACCTAAGAAATACTGACACACAAGCGTAAAGAGGAATGTCCAGGAATATTCACTGAAGTGTTCTTTGTAATCAGCAAACAATGGAAAATAACTTAATTATCCTAAAAAGTAGTTCCCTTCATAATATGGAATACTATGCATCAAGTAAAAAGAATGGAAAAGAATTATGTATGCCAATATGAAAAGATTCTCAAAACATTTTAAGAGAAAACAAAAAACAAGTTGAAAAACCATATGAATCATCTGATTGAACTCATAAAAAATTAAACCATATGTCTCTATGTATACACACAGGCATGATCCAGGATGAGTCACACCAATCTGAGACCAGTGGCTGTGCTGTGTCCATCAGGTGGCTGACGGCTGGCTCCCCCTCAGCCCTCTCCAGCCAGAAAGATGACTGTGGGCCAGAAAGCCCCAGGATGCCAGGACAGTGCTGTCACATCCACTTGCTGAAGGGCCCCTGGCGGATGCAAATGACTGGGTTGGGCGAGCTGCTAAGTCCAGCACACATTCCTGGAGGCCCTGGAGCTGAGGTGGAGTGTGCTGGGGCTCCAGCAGCCCCAGGCACACTCCCGAGGGTTCAGGTATCATATGAAGAGCGCAGGCCACTGGCCTGCCCGTGGAGAGTCCCGAAATAATGGCAGCGCTCCTCAGTCATCATGCAAAGGATCATGTTTTAGGTTTTAATGGTTCAGATAAAATTAGAAGGTGCAAAGCACGGATTATTGCATGATGAGTACAGTTTCCCAGGTGATGAAAATGTTCTGAAATGGATGGCAGTGATGGCTACACAACACCGAATGTACTGATGCCACTGAACCATACACTTAAAAATGGTTACAATGGTAATTGTTGCGTATATTTTGCCATAATAAAAAAAAACACACACACACAAATAAAAATTAAAAGTTGCTTAAAAGAGGTAAGCTGTCAATTGTCTGAAAAATGGGGTCCTCCAGAGGAGTGGTTCCCTCAGTCTGGCCAGAGGCCAGTCCCCATGTGCCTCCGTGTCTCCAGGAGTCTAGGCTAGTGTTTTTCAAACTCTTTTCTAAAACCACAGGGTTCCCCAGAAGCTGCCATAGAGAGGAGAGAGGGCCCCAGCAGACTCCACAGCTCACATCAACCAGAGCAACCTCACAATGACTCAGGATCCCACGTATGAGTCTATGTGGGGAAAGGGCCTTCTATAACACGCTGGGCACATGCGCTCTGAGTTCCAATGGACTTTCCAAAACACACACGCAGCTAGGGTGCTCCTGCCACCACCTGGCTCCTCGGGCAGGTGCGCAGCTGCACGGCTAGGCTCCCTGAGGGCCTGTGTCCACATACCACACTGCCATGCTTTGCACTTGCGGCCACATTTCTCTTTTATCCCGCTGCCTGATTTTTGTCTCAGTCTTGGGTCTCCTGACGTAATATTCCTGGGAGGGGAGGCGGCTCTTCCCACAGGGGCAATGAGGCAGGGGCCCTGGGGTCTATGGGGCAAAGCCCCTGGGAGGGGAGAGGGAGGTAAAGAAACCCGAGTCACACTGGGCCAAAGGGCAGGGCTCCCAAGAGTAGCCGGCGTGCTCTGGACTCAAACCTGCCAAAGGGCCTAGAGCCCTTCTGCAGCCGGGCCACATGCCACACGCGACAGGGCATGCCAGGAAGGGCTGCAAGTGCTATGCACAGATGCCAGGGGCTGCTCCACCCCAGGCGCAGGGACGCTGAGCAGGGGCTCCAGCCAAAAGCACATGACTATGCGGGCAAATTTTCCACTGGCAGCATGTATTTCATCACAACCAGCTCTAAGCGGCTTAGCCAATAAGGACCCTGAACTTTGAGTGACCCCCAGGAAGCGTTAATGGACTGAAGACAATGTCCTGACTGATGAGCCACAGGTTTGTTCCAACCGTCCTGCCTAGAGTGCTAGTTTTCCATGTCTAATTAGTATAACCCACAAACTCCCTGTTCTAGCACATAAAAAACACCTCAATTTCTACAAGGCATGGGTGCACGTGTCCCCTTGCCAGGCAAGTTAATGGACCAGGCTTTGCCATTTTTTTGAGCTCCCATAGCCTCTGTCATTGTTCTATTCTTTGACATGGCTGTCTAAGCCCTGGTCCCCACCCTGAAATTCTGCATCAATGGGATGTACTAGCTACTGGCTGAGGGCACTGGCTCGCACCTGGCTTCAGAAAAGATAAGGGCACGCGACCTCAGCGGAGGAGACCCCGGCTCCCCTGCCTCCTCTCTCTTCTCTCTTACCTGTGCCGTCGCCAGCCAGGCCACTCTCCATCCCTGGAGACCTCCCAGCATCAGCGCCAGCTGTGTCCCTTTCCTGCCATCTGTCAGAAAAAGAAACAGAAGAAAGAGAATGGGCCTGTGGGACAAGGACAAAACTCAGGGTCCCCAGCCCCCCTCCCATCCCATAAAGCACTCTCTTTTCCAAAGAGCTTTTCTATCCATAGCCACATTCGACGTGGGCAGGGTTCTTTCATTGTATGCATACCTGCTGAGAAGGTAAAACAGCCATAATTCCCATTTTACAAAAGAAGAAACTGAGACCACGAAGGACCCCCGATGTGCCCAGAGTCATGGAGGTGAAGAACGGCAGAGCTGGACAAAAACCCAGGTCTTCTAACTCCCACACCAGAGCCCACACCCTTAACATTTGCAGGGCAGTATGTGATGGACGCCACACCTGAGAAGCAGGAGCCTGGAGTAAGGTTAGAGACATGTCTGCGACCGGCCATGAGGGATGCACCCAGAAGGCAGAATGGCCCTACACGTTTCCTCAGTCACTGGCCCCCTCTTTCAAAGTCCCCATCCATGTTCTAGCACAAACCCCTCCGGGGAGTTTCGGGGCCAGCCATCTCCATACAAGAACACACAGGGTCAACTGGACATTGCTGAGCTCATGCCCAGTTCACTGATCTAGGATTCATCTTTTTTTTTTTTTTTGAGACAGAGCCTCGCTCTGTCGCCCAGGCTGGAGTGCAGTGGCGAGATCTGGGTTCACTGCAAGCTCCGCCTCCCGGGTTCACGCCATTCTCCTGCCTCAGCCTCCTGAGTAGCTGGGACTGCAGGCGCCCGCCACCACACCCGGCTATTTTTTTGTATTTTTAGTAGAGACGGGGTTTCACCGTGTTAGCCAGGATGGTCTCCATCTCCTGACCTCGTGATCCACCCGCCTCGGCCTCCCAAAGTGCTGGGATAACAGGCGTGAGCCATCGCGCCCGGCCTTCTTTTTTTGTTTTTATGCCCAAGCCTTCTGAGCATTTCCTGAATGGCTCACTCCGTGCCTGGAACATGACGGGATAAATCACACTGCTGTGTGGATGCCCCAGGCCTTTGCCCTGGCTGTCCCCTCACCGCAGATCCCCGCCTGGCTTACCCCCCTCGCTTCTATCAGCTCCCAGCTTAAATGTCCCCTTCTGAGAGCAGGCATCCCTTGTGCTTTTTTTTTTTTTTTTTTTGAGACAGAGTCTCTCTCTGTTGCCCAGGCTGGAGTGTAGTGGCCCGATCTCAGCTGACTACAATCACCACTTCCCGGGTTCAAGTGATTCTCCTGCCTCAGCTTCCCAAGTAGCTGGGATTACAGGTGTGCACCACCACACCCAGCTAATTTTTGTATTTGTGGCAGAGACAGGGTTTCACCATATTGGCCAGGCTGGTCTCGAACTCCTGACCTTGTGATCCACCCACCTCGGCCTCCCAAAGTACTGGGATTACAGGCGTGAGCCACCGTGCCGGCCCCTGGCGCTTCTATATACAGTCTAACTCCACCTCCTGTTTCCTCTCTAACACTTTTGCCACCTGACATGATCTTAACTCGTCTGTTCCCCACCACAGCAAGATCAGGAGCTCTTCATGCTTGCCGCCGGATCCGCAGGGCCCAGAGCAGAGCCGGGCACACAGAGGGCCCGTAACAAACGCAGGTGGCAGGAATGTGCTGCCCTGCCTGGCCAGGAGCTGTGCAGCTGGAGACTCATCTCCTCCTCGCTGGGGGTGCACCTCTCCTAAGGACGGGGATGTGGTCCCGTGCGCCTGTACCCCCTAGCAGAGGAAAGACATGGCTGCCCCACTGAGATGCGCAGCTCATCCATCCTGCTGCCTCAGGGAGGGGCTCTTCCAGATTTCAGTCAGCCCTTCCTCCCAGGACCCCTGGCTCGGCCGCCCTCACAGAAACACCCACCCCAGGCCCCGAGAGCCTCGCAGAGACCCAGACTCCCTCTCCTAGGTCCCCTTCAGAGCCCAGACACTGGAGGCACACACCCAGAGTGGGAATCTGGACCCTGACAAGAGACATGGTGGCCGGGCGCGGTGGCTCACGCTTGTAATCCCAGCACTTTGGGAGGCCGAGGCGGGCGGATCACGAGGTCAAGAGATCGAGACCACGGTGAAACCCCGTCTCTACTAAAAAAATACAAAAAATTAGCCGGGCATGGTGGCGGGCGCCTGTAGTCCCAGCTACTCGGAGAGGCTGAGGCAGGAGAATGGCGTGAACCCAGGAGGCGGAGGTTGCAGTGAGCCGAGATTGTGCCACTGCACTCCAGCCTGGGGGACAGAGCGAGACTCTGTCTCAAAAAAAAAAAAAAAAAAAAGAGACGTGGCGGGAGGGGTAAATATGAATCTAGAAAATGCAGAAAGTCATTTTCCCTGGTGCAAAGAGAAGAAGAGACATCCCGTTTTTTCAAGAGCATTTTGTTTACAAACTTCTAATTAATAAGCTCTATCTCTGTCTTTTTGAGATGTATGTGAATCTTTTTTTATTTTTTATTTTTGCAGTAAATGCTCCTCAAGTAGAAATAAATCTTTTCAAAAGTTAAATAAGGCTGGGCGCGGTGGTGGTTCATGCCTGTAATCCCAGCACTTTGGGAGGCTGAGGTGGGTGGATCACTTGAGGTCAGGAGTTTGAGACAAGCCTGGCCAACGTCGGGAAACCCCGTCTCTACTAAAAATACAAAACTTAGCTGGGTGTAGTGGCACATGTCTGTAATCCCAGCTACTTGGGAAGCTGAGACAGGAAAATTGTTTGAACTCAGGAGGCAGAGGTTGCAGTGAGCTGAGATTGTGACAGAGTGAGACTCTGTCTCAAAAAAAAAAAGCTAAATAAGCCTTCTGCCAACATTCCAACCCAGGACTGTCTTTCCCAAGGTCCTGGGGGCCATTTCTTTGAAATTTAAATATCAAGGAAGACACCACCCCTGCCTCCCAGTCTCCATAGGAGGGTAGGAGCCTAACTTCAGCAGGCGCCTGGCTCCAAATCACAAACCTATCTCCTGTCATAAAAATATGAGAACTTTATTTTTCCTGTGGGTAAAGGCAATTAGCTAACACAGATGGTCACTCCAATTACGAGGTGAATTTAGGACGACCTGCCTGCGTGTGACAAGTGGTAATGTCCAGTCCTCTTGCTGGAGGGCTGGTTGCTGTTCATCCTGAGAACATGTCTGTAACAGGCTGCCTCTTTGCAGTGGCTCAGGGATTGCAGGCTGAGAGCTCCCACTCGGGGATTGCAGGCTGAGAGCTCCCCATCTTTGCAGTCGCTCAGGGGATTGCCTATGGTGCGCACCACATTCTGGTTTCATGCACACTCAATCTTTTAAAAGCTGTTTTTCTCTTCTACTTTTGCAAAGAGCTTTTCTGGGTTGGCAAGAGATTTTGTTTTCAATTCTATTTCCCCAACAGGGGTCTGTAAGCATGCCTACCACGGTTTCTTACAGACACTAGAACCTGTTGTGGTGCAGAGAAAAGGTGAGCAGTGGGGAAGGGGGTGGGAGGGGCCCCTCGTGGGGCTCTGATGGGTGCTGGGGGCTCCTCCCTCCCACGCCACCCTCCTCCGTTGAGGCCACTCTGTGAGCTTCCGCATGCCACATCTTGGGAAACCTCTCACCAACTGGACTTAACATCCACCTAAAGAGGCGCAGAGGGGCTAGTGGACAGAGAAGCCACCTTGGTAAGGGAAACTCAGACCGAGGAGGGCAGAGCCCAGGCCAGAAATTCAGGAGGACAGAAAGATGGGCCTGGGTCTCCACAGAGCGAGACCCCCAAGGCAAATCAAAGACAGTCCTACTTCACCCACCCTGCCTCCCAAGAGGTATTAGGACCTAACAGCCACTCCGGATAGTAGCAGGGCCTTCCACTGCTCGGGACCTCCCAGAGCAGCTCCTCCCTGGAGCCTCGGTACCTCTGTCTCGGGCCATACCAGGGCTCGAGGGGAAGCAGCCTGTGGCTTATGTAAGAACAGAAGTGGAGACAGAAGGAAGAGGACCCAAGAGGAAGAAGTGAGAAATTCAAGGGGGAAACACAGAGGACAGGAATGAGGGGAGGCCAAGTCTTTGGGGACCCGCCTCTACCTGTGTGCTCAGGTGGGCTATGTCTGGGAAATAGCACGGCAAGTGTCCTACAGACAAAATCCAGGAAAGCCCTCCATGTGACATGTTCCAGGCTGGCCAGACACACACGTCCCCACCCTAAGCTTCTCTCCTATTCTGCCTTTCGCTCTGCTCTGCGCATGGCGGGCCCCTCCTAACCTACCATCCTGACACGTCCTCGGCCACCTGGAGACACCCAGGAGCCAGGTGAGCAGGCTGTCCAGCAAAGTGCCCCAGCGGGAAGACAGGCATCAAGGGCCAGATGCGCCATCTGCCACCAGTGCCCACACCGAGTCTTGGAAGGCCGCTTTGTCTATCGCACAAGGGCCCCCGGACCCCTACCGGACCACCTTTCCTCTCTGCTGCCCCTCGGGCTCTGAGGGGAGCAGGACACACAGGGGCCCCCTTCCCACGCCTGGCTCTGGCCCGGCCCTCCGTGCACCGGGTCAGGCTGCAGTTCAGCAAGAGCCCCACAGTGGGCAGGCCTCAGCCTGGGCCCAGCTGCCATGACAACTGAGGACCAACCACACAAAGAGGGGATTGAGCTAGCAGCAGGTGGAGAGGCCCGGGGCAGGGGGAGGCAACAAAGGAGCTTTGGTTGTGGCAGAGCTTTGGTGGGAAGGCCAGACAGCAGCTGGGGGAGGAGAAAGGCCACAGGCCAGAAAGAGGCAAGGTCCTCCCCATCGCAGCCTCTGGAACCTCCCACCAGCCCAGCACAGCTCTCACAGCCTCAGCGCCCCAGGTCGGGCAGTCAGAAGCAGACCACGCCGCAGGTATTATCTGCTGCTAGTGGAGCGGGAGCAGGATCCGCCACCAGGAGCTAAGGCTTTTGGGGGTGGGGGTAGCTCTCCAAACCCCAGCCAAAGGCCCAGTATCAGGCCCTTCTCAGCCCTGAGGTCCCAGCAGATCCTCGCTTGCTGGGCACAGCTCAGCTGGTCTTCCATAGGAGATCCCCACAGAAACTGGCCTCCCCAGTCCCAGCCCATGCCCAGCCAATGCCTCCCTGCCATGCTGCCCCTTCCTATGGCCTCCTCCTTCCCAACTCCACCTGGTCCCCAGCGCCTCCCTGCCCTCTCCCCCAGCCCATACCTGACTGCTATGTCCTCACCTAGTTCTCTCTCCCTGCGAGACCCCTCACTCAGGTTAGCCCCAGGGAGCGGGGGCTTGCTCCCATGCCTGCACGTCCCTCACATGCAGAAGGTGTGTAATGTGTCTTGAATGAATGAACGGATGAGTGAATGAAACAATGGACGACCCAAGAAGTGGCTCCTCCGGCTCCAGTCTTCTGTCACTATTAAGAAATCCCTCAGGACCAGGCAATGGTATTCTCTGCCTCTGATTTCAATTAATAGCACATGTTTTTAATTTAAATATATGATCATAGGGACATGAGAAACTGATGTAAATGCTAAACCACACACAAACACACCCAGATACAATTATATCTAAATACAGCTAAGTAAACAAAAGTTCAAAGACACAAAACTACATGAGAACACCTGCAAAACTGTCTATGCAAATACAGAGAATGTGAGATATTTTTTAAAACTCACAGACACACCTACAGATCCACAGACACACAAATGTGCCACTGTGAACCAGGTCAGCACAAATCACTGCACAGCACACTTACGAACACAGAAATGCAAAGCCACCCAAGACACAAGTATCCTTGTATCAAGCCAGCCCATCAGGGCCACTTGCTCCAAGGAAAAGAACTCAGAGAGGTAGAAACAGAAGCAAGATACCCTCATCGAGCCAGGAAGCTGGGGCCATGAGTCACCGTCGATGACCTGCGCTGGGGTGGGACAGGTCAGCAGGAGCTGCAGCTGGCTGGAGAGACGTTACAGCAAGACAGAAAGCCCTAGAGACAATGAGCCTGTGTCCAGCAAGACTGGTGCAGCCTAAGATCCTCCAGGGCCTGGCCTGTGGGCTCTGGCCCAAGGGGATGCAGCGGGCCTTCTCCCCTTCAGCCATCTTTGGGTGACCCTGAGCCACCACCTGGCTGGCTCCTCAGCCCTAGTGTCTCCCTAGAAGCCCACTGCCTGAGGCTGGCAGGGATGTCCTTCTCAAGGCCACCCTTCCTGGTCCCTCCCCTCAGGACCCCATGTCTTAATCAAGAGCCCCAAGTCCCAGCCCAGCCACCACTGAGCCACTGCTAGTCCCTGGCCAGTCATTGCAGCGCTTTGAGCTCAGGTTCCTGATAGCGCAGGTGAACGGAAATACCTGCTCCCTGAGTTTGGGAGGAGTACCACAGGGCGGCAAGCCTGAACTGGATGCACTGGGCAGTGTCTGTACAAGCCTCTCTGCCAGTGTCCCCGCTGCCGCTCACTCTTCCTAAGCCATCACTCCTTCCAGCCAGTTGGGAATCTCAGAGGCCCCCAGTGCCACACAGGAGCCTCCACACTCCACCTTGCAGGAGGAAGAGGGTTTGCCACGGCTCTGGTTGTGGCACTGTCTCCAGAGCCCTCCACTTACCAGGGTGGTTCTGCATGCCCCTCCCAGAGGTCCCAGCCCAAACCAGGTGGGCATCCCCTCCCCCACCTGGAGGCCTCCATCCCCACACCCAGCATCAGGCACCCTGAAGCCTCCCACAACTCCCCTGTCCCACCCCCATGACCCACCCTGCTCCTCTCCAACTTCCCGGATCCCACTCAGCACAAGGCCACCCCCACTGTGACCACTCTCCCAGCCCTGACCCTTCCCCTCTTCCTACTCCACCATCTTCAGACCTCAGTCTCCCAAACACCCCAGCCCTCAATCTGGGGAGGGAACAGAGGAGGGGAGCAAGGGAAAGGGCAGGCCACTGTCCAACCCGAAGAGCAGGCCATAGTGGAAAAAGCCGTTGAGAGGCCCCAGACAGGGACTGAGACTGAGTTTGCTTCTGGTTAGCCACGTGATCCCAGGCAAACCACTTTCCTTCTCTGGGCCTCAGTTTCCCCACCTGAAAATGGAAATAACGCTTGCTCGTGGTACAGAATTATTATATCAAGTGGGGCGGGGGCGGTGGGGGGTGGGGATGGTGGGATACAAACAGTGTGAGAGGACTCTGAGAGACATTCCCAAGGTACAAGACAAATTCGATTTAGGTCATTGCTGTTGCCATCACCCGCTCCCCACTCAGGGTTATAAGAACTGTACCTCAGGATATGAACAGCCAGCCTGGTTTCATGGCTTCAGTTTGCTCCCCTCAACATTCCCAGGAGACCTGATCTGCATGCAGCCAGGTCACTTGCCTTATCCACTATGCCTGCCCACCTCCCAGAGGTCCCCAATTCAACCCCAGCCATGATCCTGAGGTACCTCCTTCCAAGACTTCCTTCACCGGCCAGAGGTAAACACCCTTGCTGGAACTGTCCCACCCACACCTCCCCTGCCCCAGAAGCCTGGCCCCCTCCTCCTCACCCACCTCCCTTCAGAGGCGAGAGCTCCACTTACATTCCTCGGCCCCAATTCTAATACTCAGGAACCTGTCAGGGCCTGGATCTGAGCTGAAGGCCGAGGATAAACCCAGCTGCTAACAATCTCTGAACAGGTGTCACATTTTAATTAATAAACACGTTTCCATCCCTTGCTGCATTCAAAGGACCTTGGGAAAGGAAAGTGAGATGGAGCAGGGACCCCTTCAGGCACCTGCTGTGCCCTCCAATCATGAAAATAAAGGAAAATCTTGAGTTCTTTCCTGGGAAATTCCAGGCACCTAGCTGGTCCTGAGAAGTAAATGTGCAACCTGATAAGAAGGTAATCGTAGCTAAAACAATAGCAAGGAAGTTAGACCACACGAGACGTGTGGTTGCCTACAGAAACTAAAGGTAACATCTTAGCATATGTCTGTTTTTCAGAAACCCAGACCCTCACCAAATGGACTTGCTGGCACGCACACCTCGGATAAGAGGGAACTGAGAACTCAACTCTGCTCATCTTTCCCCATTGCACCCCGACACGCCTCATCCTCTCATGGCTCTTGAACTCACCGTGTCCTCGCACCCTGTGACCAACCTTGGAAGGCCCTTGCTCAATTCTCCCCTTCCCAGCCCAGATTAGGGATCGCTTTGACCAGGAAGCCTTTTGGACACACCAGGCTCAGCCAGGAACCCCTTCTCTGTTTAACCTGTGCACCTAGGACCATCTACATGGAATCATCATTGTCATCAATATTTTGTTAGTCTGCACAAGACTACATGCATCTTAACACAGGGTCCTTCTCTCTCCCCTGCACCCAGTACAGGCCCCACACACAGTAATCCATTAATAAAAACTGTCATAAGGGAACACTTAAATAAAAGAAATTTCAGTACAAAACAGATTTGAAGCACGGAAGCATGAACCTTCAAGCTGAAAGGAGACAACTGCCATCTAATCTCTTCATTTTACAGATGAATATGGGAACAGTTAGCTGTGAAGCCTTGGACTGTAGTCCCGCCTCCAACCCCTGGGGCTCTGACCACACCCAGCCCCAGCTCAGATCATCTTGCTCAAAGGGCTGAAGGAGGACCCATCTCCACACCTTCCACATGTAGATATCCTCAACGTTCTTCACAGAGGGGATGCCCGCACCCCGCCCCACCGAGTTCGCGGCTGTTGTGCCCATCTTCCTGGAGAGTTCTCCGCCACACCCGACACCACACACTTCCAACTTCTGCGGTGCTTCCCTCTCACTTATCTCCACCCCCAATCCTTATCCCCGCTCGTTTAATCACATATTTATTGGTCACCTACTATGTGTCTGTCACTGCAGCGAGCACTGAGGTTCCTGCCCCCAGAAACTGATCTATCAGGGAGGCGGACAGGGACGGGGAATTCGGAACAACGGGACAGCCCAGGAGGGGCCGCCCGCGGGCGACCCTCTACGCTACCGCGTCCTCCCTCCGTCCTCACTAGCCTCCCTCCTAACCTCGCTGCCCTGGCCTGGCGCCCTCCCCACCCTTGGCCGCGCCCCTTTCCCCTCGGCTGTGTGGGGGCAGAGGAAACGCTTGAGACCCGGGGCTCGGAAGGCGCGCGGGCTTGGGGGACGCGCGGGGCTCGGGGCACCCCAGACCCCCGCCCCATCCCTCCGCTCCAGCCCGGGCAGGGCGGAGGCAGCACGGGAGGAGCGGGACCGGGCGCTGGTCCATCCCTCGCACCGCCCCTCCCCGCCCAAAATGCAGAGGGACTCGGAGGGAGGCGACGGGGAAATAAATACCTTTGACTTTGTGGCTAAGGTTAACGGGAACTGCCACCCCGAGGGCGACTTGGGCACCGGGCTCCCGGCCCTGGCCATTCCCGGGGCAGGCGGGGCGGGCACGGGTGTCTGATTGGCTGGCGGGCCTAGCCATCCCCGGGGCCGCCCAGCCACCCCATTGGCTGCGCCGCTCAGATGACCCGCCCGGCCCTATCGGAGCAGCCCGCGGGGCGGCTCCTTTGTTCTCTGGAGCCAATAGCCGAGGGGGGAGGGCTGACCTCGCCCCCGGCGGGCGCGCAAGGCCTGGGCGCCGTGAACGCGCTGGCCGCCGGCTGCGGGGCCGCTGGCCCGCGGGGAGGAGACCTTGGGAGGTCGGGCCCCAGATGGCCGGCGGCGTCCTGGCACCCCTGCCAGGCCTGGACTCAGCCTGCGACCCCGTTGTAACGCCTGAACTCAGCGCACGTTCGCCGAGCGCCACAGAGCGCCGGACGCTGTTTCTCCCTGCTAGGGACCCATCATGGCCCGGACAGAAACCCCGGCTGAGGCTATGGCTGCCCTCAGCCGCGACAGCCCCACCGTGGGGTGTGATAACTTTTAGGGGTCACTACGAGGGACCTTAGAAATCGTTATACCCGACCCCTTCGTTTTCTGTTTCGGGGAGGTGGTCTCGCTCTGTCCCCAGTGGCGCGATCATGGCTCAGTGCAACCTCGAACCCGTGGCTCAACCGATCCTCCCGACCTAATAACTTTTTAAATTTTTTGTAGAGACGGGGGTCTCGCCATGTTGCCCAGGCTGGTCTCGAACTCTTGAGTTTAAGTGACCCTGCGGCCTCGGCCTCCCAAAGTGCTGGGATTACAAGCCCGCGCCCGGCCTAATCCCTTTGTTTTCTAGCTGAGGAACCGCTCTGAGGTTACGTTACTAGGTCGGGTTACTAGGTAGGGTTCCCATGAGCGGAATCATCTCCGCCCAGTTGCCAACCCGATCCAGACTGCCAGAACTTCAGGAAGGAGTATCTTCGCAACTCCCCACCCCATTGTAAGGAAATTCCTCACACTTCTCCCTCAAGGGGGGCGCAGCTGGGTCAACTCCCACTGGCAGGATGCTCTCCGGAGCTGCTAGAAGCTGCCTCTGGGGCACGAGGTAGATACAGACAGAAGCTCGGCCCCTGAGACTCTGCAAATGGTTGCTGTTGGGCAGGCGGAACTTATTTTCTTCAGTCAACAGCTGATTAAACATTTGCCACAGGCCCGGCTGCGGTTTAGCCTCAGTAGCACAGCAGGAACTGGGGACTGAGATTCGATTTTGTCACTAACTTCATGTGTACTTTTTATAAAAGATACTTTTCTGTTTCTGGACTTTGACTTATTCGTCTATAAAATAGGGTTAATAATTTTCTAGTTGCCTGCATACCTTACTGAGTTTTTACCGTTAATTTGGTTATATTATATATGGAAGGATTTGTAAAATACAAAATCATACACACCCTATAAAGAGGCCATACATCACTAGCTATCAACACTTTACAGTCTCATTCTCCTGTTTATTTTTTTAAAGACGGGGTCTTGCTGTGTTTCCCAGGTTAAAGTACAGTGGCTATTCACAGGCACAATCATAACACACTTCAGCCTCAAACTCCTGGCCTCAAGGGATCCTCCCACCTCGACTACACCTGAGACTACTGGCATGCACCACCACACCTAGCTTATTTTCTAGAAGAGTACCTAGAAGAGGTTCTACAAAGACTTGTGGAATACATTCCTGTTTCTGAGACCAGTATTCTAGTTCCAGATTTGCCACTGGCTACAAGTGTTGAGACACAGCAGGAACCTCTCTTAGGGGTCTGCCACCAGACCCCCATTCAATGCACGAAAATAAAGAAACATTTGAGTCCCTTCAAGGGAAATTCCAGGCACCTAGCTAGCCCTGCAACCAGCAATTAGGGAGGTGAATGAATGACCTGCTAAGCAAGAAAGTAGTAATAGTTTAAACAATAGTACCCAAATAAGAGTCACAAAACGTTAGCTTCCTTATAGAAACTGAAGATGACATCTTGACATATGTCCTTGAGTTGGTTTTCAGAAATTAGGACCCCCACCGGTGGGGGTCACTTCCACTCTCTGGGCCTGTTTCCTCCTTACAGAGCAGACTTCCTCCAGATTGGCATCCCATGACCAAGGGTATTTCAGAGGTGGAAAGAATGGAGAACCTCTGGGATCCTATTTCCACTAAGAAAAAAAAAACCCGGGGGAGAGGCTGCATATGTGTTTGCAAATACACAGGAAAAAAATGTTAGGAGAATACTTCTCAAACTTTTCACAGTGTAAACAAAAAGGATTTTGGGAGTGGAATAGGGGAATGAAGGAGAACGTTCACATTATTATCCGAATTATTTATTTTTAAAGATAATTTAATGCTTTTGTAATTGTAGAAGAAAACAAAGAAAAATTGTGGATTCTTCAGAAGAGATGGGCAGCTCCTGCCAGCAGACCCCTACAACCCAAGCAGTCCTCCCCAGTGACTGCTGTGGTGACGAACCAGGCAGAGCAAGGGCTTGAGAACCACTAGGCCACCCACCAAGGAACTCAGGAAGGAACCATGCACAATTTGACTCCGTTCCTGCTTTACCAGCCCCCTCAAGGCCACTTGTGTGACCTTTCTGTCCTTTGGACCTCTCTTTCCCATCCCCACAACAAGCAGTGGGCAGCGAAGCACTGAGGACACCCACACCCCACTTTCCCCATATCCCAGACTATTTCCTTTAAATGGGACTTTTCAAAAGGTTAGGACCCCTGGTCAGATCCCCTCTCACCCTCATCCTTGTTCCTAATGCCTCCAATACTAACCTAGATGCCAACCCAAGGACCTGCCCCTGTTCCCTGCCCATCATTTTCAGACATCGACCTAGTCTTTCCTGGCCATCTCCCCTTCCCTGGAAACCCTGTGTTCCCACAAAGAGAAAAAATGTAACTGGGGCTTTCTTGAGACCACACCCTCTGCTCCCAGGCTTTGACAGATAATTTGCCATCAATTACACAGGTTTTTAAGTGGCTCCATAACCCCATAAACCAATATGAAGCTTTGTAGCTGTTCTTTCCATCCTACACACTTTAAGCCCCACCCACACAGTTTGCATTTAATACTTAACCAAAAACAGCAGCACACAGCATTCATCCACTAAGCACACAGCGGTTGTCAAGAGCACAGGTTTCAGGAATCAGACGACTTGAATTTGAATCTGCCTCTGGTGATTACCAGTTATATGACTATGGGCAAATGTTTTCATATGTAAAAGAAGACTACCTCCCACACAAAGACACATGAGATAATTTAGGTAAACTTCACCAGGTGCCACTCACGTCAACAAATTGTGGTTATTCCTATGTGCTCTGTGCTAAATGCTGGAGATATATGCAGAAATTACTAACACAGGCAAGAAAAGAACTATTAATGCCTGGTAAAAAGAGGTACTCAAATTTGTATGAAACCACCAATTCAGGGACGCATACAGAGTGACTGCTCACAGAAATCTGGAGTCCTACAGCAGGCAGGCCAGGAACACTGTAGGACAGAATCAAATCAGCCCCCCTTTCCTGCCTAGCAACTGGCACCTGAAAAGTCTGACCTGACCTTGAGATGGAGCAGAGACCCTCTTTTTTTCTTTTCTTTTCTTTTCTTTTATTTATTTATTTATTTTTGAGACAGAGTTGTTGCCCAGGCTGGGGTGCCATGGCACAATCTCAGCTCACTGCAACCTCTGCCTCCTGGGTTCAAGTGATTCTCCTGCCTCAGCCTCCCAAGTAGCTGGGATTACAGGCATGCCCACCATGCCTGGCTAATTTTGTATTTTTAGTAGAGACAAGGATTCTCCATGTTGGTCAGGCTGGTCTCGAACTCCTAACCTCAGGTGATCCACCTGCCTCGGCCTCCCAAAGTGCTGGGATTACAGGCGTGAGCCACCACGCCCAGCCTCACAGACCCCACTTAGGAGTCTGCTGGGTTCTGCCGATCACTTGAAAAGCATGAGGATAAAGAAAAATGTGAGTCCCTTCCAGGGAAACTCCAGGCACCTAGCTAGCTCTGCAACCAGGAATTGGGGAAATGAATGAATAACCCGCTAAGCAAGAAAGTAATAATAGCTTAAACAATAGTCACTCAATTAATAGTCACAGAATGTTAGCTTCCTCATAGAAACTAAAGATAACATCTTTTTGTTCGTTTTGTTTTGTTTTCTGGGGTTGGTTGGTTTGTTTGTTTGTTTTGAGACAAGGTCTTACTCTGTTGCCCAGGCTGGAATGCAGTGGCACGATCTCAGCTCACTGCAACCTCCGCCTCCCAGGTTCAAGCAATTCTCCTGCCTTAGCCTCCCTAGTAGCTGGGACTACAGGGGCCCGCCACCACACCCAGCTAATTTTGTATTTTTAGTAGAGATGGGGTTTCACTGCATTGGCCAGGCTGGTCTTGAACTCCTGACCTCAGGTGATCCACCTGCCTCGGCCTCCCAAAGTGCTGGGATTACAGGCATGAGCCACCATGCCCGGCCTAAAGATAACATCTTGACATATATATCCTTGAGTTGTTTTTCAGGAGCCAGGACCCCCACCAATGTCACTACGTGACAATGCCAGCACGCAGACCTCAGACAGACTGGAACCAGAAAATGGATAAGGAAGTTCCAGAAATTCCTCAGCCCCTAACTCACTTTGAAACCTCCCCACCCCTGCCTTAAAAACCCTTGCTTATAAGCCATCAGGGAGTTTGAGCCTTCGCTGCCCATTCTCCTCGCCTGGTGCTCTACAATAAACGCCTTACTTTCTCTGGCTGCAAATCTCACTGTCAGTGTTAGGCTTTGCAAACACTGGGCAAGTGGACCCAGGCTGGGTTTGACAACAACCTCAAAGAAGGCTGAACCCCTGGTGTGTGGAGTGTGGAAGCTGCATGCTGTCTTAGCTGCGGGGAACCGCCTCTCCTCCCAGAGGCTCCTTCATCTGTCCAGCCTCTGAAGGACTACTGGAGGCACAGTCCAGGTATAACCAAAGTCTGTTTAACACCCAGCACCCCTCAAAAGAGCTCATAGTGCTTGCTGGAGTTTCATAAAGGACCAGGTGGTGAGAAAGATTAGGTGTCGCTGGGCCCACCTAGGAGGGCAAGTGACCAAGAACATAAATCTTGGGACCAAGCTGAGAGCATTCCACCCACCACAGTTCTCTGGAGCCTGGGCCCACCACCCAGAGAATTAGCCCAACTGCCTGGGTATGCTCAGGGAAGAACTGAGGCAGGGTGCCAGAGCTCAGCAAGCTGGGCACGTGGCCTGTGGCCAGAGCCCCACCCACAGCCCCCCGTCCTTCTAGGGAGGAGAGCATGTTGCTCCTCCTGACATGTCGCAGCTCCCCAGGAAAAAGGAACACTCCCTAGCCACCAGTTCTAAAACCAAATCTTTATTCTCTAGTTTGAAAAGGAGGGGTAAATGGTTGTTCTGTTTAGTTCCAGAGAACAGAACAAGGCCCAATAGGTAGAAATTATAGGAAAGCAGAATTCATTCATTATAAGGAAGGATTTCTAACAATTAGAATCTCTAACAATTAGAATCATCCAGGGCCTCAGGAGGTGGGGAAGTTCCTGTCACCTAAGTGCTCAAGCAGAGGCCAGGCATCCATATGCTAGAAATGGAGAAAAGGAAACTCACCGGTAACTTCCCCTCAGCTGGCCCTCCATCACCAATGCGGCAGTCCTTGCCATGACATGCTGAGCTCTGCAAGGAGCAAAGGAGGGGCTGCGGTGTTCAGACAAGAGCCTGGACACAGTGCTGCTGACAGCCAGGGGAGGCTCTCAGCGCTGGGAGGGGCGACAGATAAAGCGAGACAGACCAAGGAGTAAACGCCTTGGGGTCTGCTCTTTGGGAAGGAAGAGGATGGAAGTACTAACAGCAGATGGGTCTCTCCAAGTCTGGGTGCCTACGCAGGGGGCAGGTGGGAGGGGAAGGGAGAGGTAAGAGTGGCTTGGCTTCACCTCTTGCTGCTGGCAAAGGCCCAAGTGCTGTCTAACAAGGCCAGCAGGTTCTCCAAGCTGTATCTAGCCCAGAGCATTCATTTACAGGACTCTACCACGCCTGCTTCCAAAAATGATCTGAAGTAACTTACAGTAAAAGACAGGGGCATTAAGGCGTTAATACCAGAGGATGGAGGGTCTTCCTTTCCACTGGTGGCTCCTCTAGCCAGAGGGCTCTAAGGGGCGGATGCTATTGCTACTTTTCCAGGGCACAGGGCAGTCAGGACGGAGCCTTAGCACACACCAGCTGGAGGCCGGCGTCCCTGCGCTTGGACGTGGGTTCTCTGGCCACCGGGGTTGACCTCTCTCGCTAACAGGGCCCACCCAGCTCACTCCCCGCCTCGTCTATCCGCTCTGGGATTCACATTGTCCCCTACTCCAGCACCAGGCAGGCACCCCCAGCCCACTGCGACTCCCACCACGAAGGACCCCAGCCCTCTCTCAGCCAACACGGCCCCGCCCACCGTCTCAGACATCGTGCTTCTTCTGGTGGGCCAGGAGTCTCTCCTCGACGTCGAAGGTCTGGCCACAGATGGCACAGCAGAAGGCGCCGTCCCGGATGTGGCTCTTGCGGTGGGTGATGAGGTTGGACTTCTGGCTGAAGCTGCGGTCGCAGTCGGGGCAGGCGTAGGGCCGCTCGCCCGTGTGGATGCGCCGGTGCGACACCAGGTTGGACTTCTGGCTGAAGGCTTTGCCGCAGTCGGGGCAGACGTAGGGCTTCTCGCCGGTGTGGATGCGCCGGTGCGCCGCCAGGTAGGGCTTGTGGCGGAAGGCCTTGCCGCAGTCGGGACACACGAAGGGCCGGTCGGGGGCGTGGTCGCGCCGGTGCGCCGCCAGATGGCTGCCCTGGGAGAAGCGGCGGCCGCACTCCTCGCAGGCGAAGGGCCGCTCGCCGGAGTGCACGCGCGAGTGCGCCACCAGGTGCGTCTTCTTGCCGAAGTTCTTCCCGCACTCGGCGCAGGTGAAGGGCCGCTCCCCGGTGTGCTGCCGCTGGTGGGCCCGCAGGAAGCGCTCCAGCCGGAAGCTCCTGCCGCAGTCGTCGCAGCTGTAGAGGGAGGGGGACACTTCGGCCCGGTCCTGCGGGTGCTCTGGCGGGGCCCCCTGCGGCGGCTCCTGGGCCGGTTTCAGAGGTGCCGCCGGGGTGGGCTCGGGCTCGGGCGCGGACTCCCGGGGGCCGGCTGGCAGCTGGGGGCTCCCCGGGCCGGGAGCGGCCTGGGCCGACCCTTCGGATCGCTTGTGAATCTTGCTGTGAGACAGCAGGTTGGGTTTGTGCCGGAAGCGGCGGCCGCACTCTTTGCACGGGTAGGGCTTCTCGCCGGTGTGGATGCGCCGGTGCGAAGTCAGATAGGGCTTATTGGTAAAGCGCTTCCCGCACTCGGGGCACTGGTGGGGCCGCTCGCCCGTGTGCACGCGGCGGTGGGCGATCAAGTTGGGCTTGTGCCGGAAGCGCTTGCCACAGCAGGCACACTGGAAGGGGCGATCGACGGCATCTCCACCGGGCCGGGGGGCGGTCACCGCGGGGCGGCCCCTGGGCCGGGGCCCCAGAGCCTTGGTTGCGGCCTCCTCCAGGGCCTCGGCTACGTGCACCCGCTTGTGGGCAACTAGCTGGTCCCACTGGGCAAAGCTCCGGCCACAGTTGCCGCATATGAAGGGCCGGGCCTCCGGGGCGGGAGGGTGGCACCGCCGCAGATGAGCTCGAAGCTGCTTTCGTCGCCAGAAGCGTCTCTCGCATTTGGGACAAGCGATGGGCCGCTTTGCAGCCGAATGGGCCCGCAGATGCAGAACCAGGGCCACCCAGCCTCGGAAGCTCTGCCCACAGAGGTGGCAGGCAAAGCCCAGGTCTGGGGTGGCAGCAGCATGGACCTGGCGGTGCAGTGCTAAGAAGGGGGCATGGCGAAAGCGACGGCCACACTCAGGGCAGGGCAAGGGCAGCCGGGCCTGGCACCGGCGGGTGTGAAGCCACAGAGCCACCCAGCCAGGGAAGTGCCTTCGACAGTGGGCACAGCGATGGGCCCTGCCTGGGGCTTGGGCACCAGACTGAGCCACTGACGTGCCTTGTTGCCTCAGCCTGCGGGACTCCTTCCCCAGGGTCTGGGGTGACTCCTGGGAGGGCCCAGAAAGGAGTCGGGGCTGGGCCGGGCCCATGGCCAGGGGGCCCCTGCAACGACGTTCCAGCATCGGTTCTTCCTCTGCTGAGGGTGGAAAAGCACAGTCACTCCAGAGACCAACTCACTCTGCCCCTGTTTCTCCCCTCCCAACCTCAGCCCCAGACAGGAGCTGCCATCTATGAACCCCTAGAGCCCTGTACATGGAGCTAGACTACTCTCCTGTTTCCTTGTGTGGTATGTATTGTTTCAATCTTGGGTTTTTAGATAACATTTCAAGGATGTTTGTCTTATGTCTTTGTTGCCCTGGAAACTTCCAGAAGGGAGGGACTCTGATACTAGAATCCCGCTCATGGCAGCTACCCCAGTGTCAGACAGGGAGTAAATGCTGCAGTGCTGAATGCACAAACATTCCTGCCACAGGACTCACCAGAAAATGTGGCCACTGCTCCCTACAGTGCCTTATGCTTTTCCAAGCACTTTCCTGCTGCCCTCTCCCTGTGTCTGCTATTTCCTATGCCACATCTGAGCTGCACAGCAACTCTGTGAAGCTGGACAATCAGACACTGAGCTCCCTGTTTAACAGATGAAGCAACTGTGAGACATCAAAGATGATGAGACCTGCCCAAGGTGACACAGTAAGCCAACAGCAGAACCAAGACTAGGGAACAGGTCTTTAAACTCCCAGGCCAGTGTTCTTTCCTCTAAAACGCCTGGGTTTGCAAAGATCTCAGAGAAAAAAGTTTCTATAGCTTTTCATTCCTAGCCCCACAGGGGAGGCACTTTCAGCATCACTAACTGCAGTCTCCGTAGGAGGCTGGAGGACAAGTGAGAACAGCCCTTCTCAGGGAACAGGAGCAGAGCCCTGGGTGCTACTCCCAGCAGTCTAACCCCAGACCACCGCCTGCCCAGTCTGTGCCCACATTCTGCCCGCCTGCCCTCTTCCACCCACACAAATTAGGACATTGCAGGAAGGAATGCTCTCCCTGAATCCAAGGAACACCCACAGCCTGCTGCCCTCAGGGCCTGATCACCAGCTCTGCCTCCCTTGCGGTGCTGGAGATTACTGGGGCAATAGAAGAGGAGGGAAGATGAGATTGCAATCTCAGTCCCCTGCCCGGTCCTGCCCCAACCTCGCCAGGGGCTGCCCCATGTTCAGCTCTTCCACAGCTCAGGGGACCCCAGATTCCTGCACAAGAGCCTCCTCCGCGGAAGGAGGAAGGAAGCAGTTAGGCTCCTAAGGGCCCTTCTGTGCGTGCTCACAAGCTCCAGACACATCCTTCTAAATTCCCTAGAGCTCACTCTCTCTTCTCAGGGAACACAAAGGTCACTCATTCCCAGTGTCAGACTGTGCACAGGGAAGACCCCAGGATATGAGAAAGGGCCATTTCCTTCCGCCGGGATGGGGACGCTTGTGCACCCCAGTTGTGGCGTGGTTTGGGAGCACAGCAAAGGCCAGACTCTACCCTGGAGACTGCAGAGCTGGGGATGAGGCTTTTTCCAGCTCCTCTTGGGGATGTTCCTGGGGATACTTCCGCGGCTGCAGCGCCTGCTTCGGCCCACACTCTGGTAGCCCCCAGGTGTCAGAGAAAACTGCAGCAATAAAGACACCCCTATCCCCATGGCAGAGCTCAGACCTCTGACTGCAGAGAGGCCAGCCTTACCTGTGGGGAGGGGAGAGAAAACAGAAGTGAAGCTCTGAGCTCCTCTAGGGCAGTCAGCTTTGTGTCCTCACCAGCCACAACCCCTCCCCCCACAAAGCCACACGCACCAGCCATAAGCCCCACATCCTGCCTGGCAGAGTGACCTTAATGGACATTGGATTAATAAATGAATGTGCCCCTTCAACAAGAAAGCACACTGCTGTCTTTAGGGGTCACTTTCTTCCCTGGTAAGGTCACAGAACGAATTCTCCATTCTGTGGCCAGAGTCTGGGCTTTCCCTGATGGCCAAAGGCCGGCCTATGGCAGGAACTCTGGAATCCCTGCTGGCTCCCCTTCCCCCAGCCTCCTCCCGACAGGAATTCCAGGCCTGTTTCCCATGGGGCTGCGCAGGGCCAGCTGGTGTGACCAGGACTCGGTCAGAATCCCCTTCCGCATCGTGGCTGGCCGCGGGTGGCAGTAGCCCCACACCGCCCATTTGTACTGATGCGTGTCCTCCGTCCACGCTCCCGGGCACGCGGGTCCCGTTCTTGCGAGTGAGCCATTTCGGGTCCCACGCACGGCGCAGCTCGCGGAGCCTGTGCGCAGGTGCGCTCCCCCACCCCCGCAGATCCAGCAGCGTCCCCCCCCGCGCACTCACACACGGTCGCGCACACTCACGGTCACGCGCCCCGCAGGTGGAGCGGCCCCCCGCGGGCCCGCGGTGGCCCCGCGCCCCTGCGCTGGCCGTACCTCTGCGGCGGGCTGTGCAGGGGCGCGGCGCCCGTCCATGGAGCCCGAAGGCCGGCCTCCGCGGCCCACTCCCGCTCCCCGCCCCGCCGCGGCGACAGCGGCAGGTTCGAGTTCACAACTGCCAGGCCCGTCCCCAACCTCCCCCCGCCGGGTTCCCAGCGCCACGTGACTACAGGAGCTGCCGAGGGTCAGTCGCCGGCTCCCGCGGCCGCGGCCTGGGGGCGGGGAGGGACTACCGGGGCCGGGGCGCGGGGCCCCCCGAGAGCGGGCCGGTTCGCCCAAGCAGCTGCCGCGCCAGGGCGGCCGGCCTGGGAGGGTCCGACTCCGTTGCCATGGCGACCCACCAGCCCGGGTCTCTCTGGGACTGGCCGGAGCTCAAGTTTCCCGACCCTTTGTCCCTGCGGAGCACGCGCGTCCCCGGGCGACCGCGTGGCTGGCCTGTGGTCACCGGGGCTGTTCGGCCTTCGCTGGCTTATGAGAGGCTGGGAGCTCGTCGGGAGACTTCAAAGAGGGCTCCGGCAAGCCCCCGGAGCGTCGTGGCCCGTGCTTTTCTCAGGCCTCGCACCGCGGCCGCGGCGGTCCCGGGACGGCGGTGGCGCACCTGGAAGGCCCTAGCTTCCGATTTGTTCCGAAGTGGAGCACAAAAAGGCCCGATCCTGCGAACTTTGAAAAGGCCTCTCTTCCCTCTTTTCTAGAAATTAAGAAAGAGCAGAAGTTGCTGGGCTTCCTCTGGCTACAGGCCATGCGCAGGGCGACGGCCGAGGTGGCCGTTGGCGCACGTGGGGCATTTCGCTTGGAAAGGCGCAGCAGCCTGTGTGGCGTCTGCGGTGGCAGGTGCGAGCCTGTGCCCATGACTCACCCACTAGCAGGTGGCCCTGGCTTTCCAAACTAAACATTTCCTGGGGTTTCCAGGGTAGTACAATTTCGTGTACTTTCATGCTTTTCAACACAGGCAATTTTTGAATTGTGTAATTAGTCGTAAAAACACTTTTTAAATCTATTGCATACATAGGAAATAGGGGAACATAAAACTCAGTTTTACCTAGTAGTAGAGTCAATTACATTTAGTATTTTTGGTATGTTGCCTCCGGTGTTTTCTCTGTGTATATTCATGGCATGTCTGGCATAATTGGAATAATGCCTTGCAAAGATGTATTCTGCCTTCTTCACTTAACACGATCTTGTGAATTTTCTTCCATTTTATTAGATATTCTTTTAAACATGATTATTTATGGCTGTATAAAAGGAGTATATTTTTAGCCGGGCGCGGTGGCTCACGCTTGTAATCCCAGCACTTTGGGAGGCCGAGGCGGGCGGATCACAAGGTCAGGAGATCGAGACCACGGTGAAACCCCGTCTCTACTAAAAATACAAAAAAATTAGCCGGGCGTGGTGGCGGGCGCCTGTAGTCCCAGCTACTCGGAGAGGCTGAGGCAGGAGAATGGCGTGAACCCGGGAGGCGGAGCTTGCAGTGAGCCGAGACTGCGCCACTGCACTCCAGCCTGGGCGACAGAGCGAGACTCCGTCTCAAAAAAAAAAAAAAAAAAAGGAGTATATTTTTTAAATGTTTTCTAAATTATCTTCCAGGAAAATTTATTAGTTTTCCCTGAGAAATGCCCATTTTCCATATACTTGACAACACAGACTTTTTAAAAAAAAATTTAGTTTGAAATGGTTATTTCTCATCTTTTGTACTTGCATTTCTTAGAGTACTAGTTAGCTGGATTGTTTTTTCACATGGTTATTTTTTGCCAGTTTTATTTTCTCTTGTGAATTTGTTTATGTCCATTTGCCTACTTTTCTATTTGCCCATTTTAAAAGTTGGGGAGTTGGTTTATTGTTTGGGGGGCCCTCATAAAGTACAGGTATTAAAGACTTGTCATGTTTGTTGCAGACGTGTTTCCTCATACTTGTTAACTTTTTTTTTTTTTTTGAGACGGAGTCTCGCTCTGTCGCCCAGGCTGGAGTGCAGTGGCGCGATCTCGGCTCACTGCAAGCTCCGCCTCCCGGGTTCACGCCATTCTCCTGCCTCAGCCTCTCCGAGTAGCTGGGACTACAGGCGCCCGCCACCACGCCCGGCTAATTTTTTGTATTTTTAGTAGAGATAGGGTTTCACCGTGGTCTCGATCTCCTGACCTCGTGATCCGCCCGCCTCGGCCTCCCAAAGTGCTGGGATTACAAGCGTGAGCCACCGCGCCCGGCCTAACTTTTTTTTTTTTTTTTGAGACAGGGTTTCACTCTGTCGCCTGAGCTGGAGTGCAGTAGCACTATCATGGCTCACTGAAGCCTGGACTTCTGAGCTCAAGCAATCCTCCCATCTCAGCCTCTGAGTAACTGGAACTACAGGGTCACATCACCACATCCAGCTAATTATTTTAATGTTTTTCTTTTGTAGAGATGGGGTCTCACTGTGTTGCCCAGGCTGGTCTCAAACTCCTGAGCTCAAGTGATCATCCCTCCCCAGCCTCCCAAAGTGTTGGGTTTACAGATGTGAACCACTGCATCCGGCCTACCTTTTCAGTTGTTGATGTGAGAAAGTTTTGCTTTAGTCTATGTGCTGCCGAAGTGAGCATGAGAAAGTTTTGTTTTATTTTTATTTATTTATTTATTTATTTTGAGACGGAGTCTCGCTCTGTCTCCCAGGCTGGAGTGCAGTGGCACGATCTTGGCTCACTGCAAGCTCCGCCTCCCGGGTTCATGCCATTCTCCTGCCTCAGCCTCCTGAGCAGCTGGGACTACAGGCGCCCGCCACCACGCCCAGCTATATTTTTGTATTTTTAGTAGAGATGGGGTTTCCCTCTGTTCGCCAGGATGGTCTTGATCTCCTGACCTCGTGATCTGCCCTCCTCGGCCTCCCAAAGTGCTGGGATTACAGGCATGAGCCACTGTGCCCAGCTAGAAAGTTTTGCTTTAATGTGCCAAAACTTAGCAGTCTTCCTTTACAGTTTCTGCCTTTAGAGTTATGTTTACAGAGACTACCCCCAACCTAAAACTACATTTAATGTCTTTAGTTTTATCACAGAAAATAAGTTTTGGTAGCTGGTAGTTTAAGTACTTCCCCTACACAAAGATTCTGGGTTTTTTTATTCTTCATAACTTCTTGGCTAGAATCACTTCATTTATTCTTCCAAACTGACGTGGAGCCAGCACCCCTCTTAGAGGCCTGCAGGAAGTGGGGAGGGGGCAAGCATGGAAATAAAGGAAAATCTTGAATTCCTTCAAGGGAAATTCCAGGCACCCAGCTAGCAACCTAGTAAACAAGAAGGTAACTGTAGCTTCAAACAAGGAAGTTAGAGTCACAAAATGTTTGGTTCCCTATAGAAACTAAAGATAACATCTTAATATATGTCCCTGAGTTGCTCTTCAGAAACCTGGGCCCCCCTCCCAAACGGATGCCCTGGACTGTAGACCTCAGACAAGAGGGGGCTGAGGACTGAACTCTGCTGTTCTTTGTTCTGCATTTCTTCCTGAGGATCCTGATGGAAGTTGGGCCAGACCTGAACATTCCTTTCTGCTGACCCCAAGGTTTTAGACAAAGCTTTGCTTCCTTAACTTACCACAAATCAGAGTCTTTGAATTCACATATGACCTTTAAGGGTCCTCCTTCAAGATACCCTGCCCTTTGAGGCCAAACCAGTGCATAACCTCCATGTATCGATTCATAATTTTGCCCATAACTTCTCCTTTCCTGAAATTTACCCCTGCTTTTAAAAACCCTTGCTTGTGGCCAGGCCCAGTGGCTCATACTTGAAATTCCAGCACTTTGGGAGGCCGAGGGGGGCGGATCACAAAGTCAGGAGTTCGAGACCAGGCTGGCCAACACAGTGAAACCCCGTCTCTACTAAAAATACAAAAATTAGCTGGACGTGGTGGCAGGAGCCTGTAATCCCAGCTACTCGGGAGGCCAAGACAGGAGAATCACTTGAACGCAGGAGGTGGAGGTTGCAGTGAGCCAAGATCACGCCACTGCACTCAAGTCTGGGCCACAGAGCTAGACTCCAACTGGGGGAAAAAAAAAAAAACCTTGCTTGTAAGCCATTGAAGAGGTCGGATCTTAAGTATGACCCGCTTCTCCTCGCTTGGTGCCCTGCAAATAAATGTCCTTTCTCCAGATGCAAAACCTCAGTGTTGGTGTTTCCTCTTACTGTGCTGAGCAAGTAGACCCCAGTTCAGTTTTGTAACAAAATGAACTTTAGAATTTCTTGTCAATATTTTAAAAACGTGATTGTCTTTAAGATTCATGTCTCTCCACTCCATTCATTCAGGTCTTATTTTACCTGTCCGAGTCAAGTTGACTGATCTGTACATTAACTACTTAACTTTTATACTTCTTTTTTTTTTTTTTTTTTTTGAGACAGTGTCTAGCTCTGTCACCCAGGTTGGAGTGCAACGGCGCAATATCAGTTCACTGCAACCTCCGCCTCCCAGGTTCAAGTGATTCTCCTGCCTCAGCCTCCCTAGTAGCTGGGATTACAGGCATGCACCACTACGCCTGGCTAATTTTTGTATTTTTAGTAGAGATGGGGTTTTGCCATGTTGGCCAGGCTAGTCTTGAACTCCTGACCTCAGGTGATTGGCCCACCTCGGCCTCCCAAAGTGCTGGGATTACAGGTGTGAGCCACTGCGCCCGGCCCAACTTTTATACTTTATAAAATAAAATGCACGAATATGAAAAAAATCTTTGTCGTATCATATAGTTTGGGGGTTCTGAAAATATGGTCATAGCATATTGTGGAATACAGGCCAAGTTTAGTAGTTATGGAAGAATGAATTTTTCTACCAACAGTACAAGAAGAAGATGCTCCAGTTTTTACCTAAATACTTAGTAATTTAATAGTTAACATTTTGGGAGGCTTTACTTTGTGTCAGGCTGGGTGATAAACTCCTCACATACATATCTCATTTAATCCACTCAACAACCCTATGCAATACTCTTCTGGTCATTATTTTACAAATGTAACAACCGAGACACTGAAATGTTCAGGAACTTACTCAAGGCCACTCAGCTGGATAGTGGCTGATTTGAACCCAAGCAGTGCCCCTCTGTCCTCAATGTTAACCACTAAAGTTGCATGTGTGCTGGCCCGGGCACAGAGTAAGCGTGGGATCCCCCAGGGTTAACGAGTGAGTTTGGACATCTAATGCTTCTCCATTCCTAAAATTCAACTTGATTCCTACCTTCCTGCAAAAGCCTGCGAAGGAGAATTCCTTCATAGACTCACAAAGTGTCTTCTTCTTGTCTGTAATCTGTCTTTCATAGCAGAAAGGTTCTTCATTTAAACAAGGCCCTAACCTTCTTTCTCTCTCCCCAGCCTCCATTAGAGGAAATGTTTCTTCTCCCAGTCAGGAGTTAACCAGCTGCTGTAACTTCCCCTTTAGGCATAGCCAGAGGAAACTAAGTACGACTGTGCCTTCACTCTCCAGAAAGAAAATGAGTGGCGAAGGAGTTGTGAAGGGATTCCTGAGCCTTTATGCCAGCAGGAAGCTTAAGGCCTTGGTATTTGAGACTTCACCCTTCAAAATGTCTTAGAGGATGGCCCAGCAACCAGCCAAATGGCCCAATGGCCCAGCCCAGTGGAGACGGTCTCAGCTTTTGACAAGCTAGCCGGAGAAAGGGCTGGACAGGAAGGGGCCCACTGGACAGCGAATATTGATAGGGCCCCTGGGAGGATCAATTTTCCCCTCCAATAGTGCCTGGCTCCCATTATCAGATTAGATGCAAAGTGGGCTGGCATGCCAGGGGGTAACAGGAACAATGTCTCCAGAGATCCTCTATGAAGACACCCAAGTATTGTTTAGAAGTGGCCCTGTATCTGGAAGATGGAAAGCTGCACCCACTTCTTGCAGACATATGGTTCCAGCTCCCCCCACAGGACTTGCTCATACATCCAACAAATATTTAATCAGTGCCCACCATCTGCCACTGTGCCAGGTGCCCGGCCTCATCATGAGTCAGGCAGAGGTGGTCTGTGCAGTTTTCCCACAATGTGAGAGGGTGCTGAGAAGACTTTTAACACTCATTTAACTACAGAAATAGCTCTTGGTTTGGTACCTACTACAATATAAAACTAAGCGCTTGTTGATAATTTCGGGATGGATGACTGTGGAAAAGCTGGAGGAGACTGAGGATCAAGTGAGGAGAGAGGGAAACTTCGCTCTAATGAACCTTCCCTCCTATCATCACCATTACCTCCTGCCGCATCCCTACGGCAAATATGCAAGACTCTCACGCAGCTCATTTCCAGGGGTTTGCAGTTTGGGGAGGAAGCAGAAAGCACATCCCTCACTGACCCTGAGGAGGGGGCAATTCACTGGTAGCAGTCACAGGTACCTGCTGTACACACTTCCCATCCTTTGAGCCTTCCCAGCTGGAGGGCACCAAGAGAACGCAGCTGGGGAGGCCCCGAAAGATGAAGCGTTGTTGAGTGAAGGCAGTGAAAACGTAAATGGAAGAAAGCTCTCTGCCCTCCACTTGCCTACATGCAGGATATAGATTTAGAAGGATAAAAGGTGTCTGCTCCCTCTCTCAACCAGGGAAAAGTTAACCACTGAAGACAACTTTAGACTCTCATGGCCTGGAGCTGGAACCAGAGGAATCGACATGAAGGCGCTTTACTGACTCTATTTATCTGCCAGTCACTTACCTTCCTACAAGTTCTCCCCTTAGACACTCAAAGTTCTTTTCCTTTGTCCTGTCACTTCCCTAAAACTTGGCTTTTCTTTGTTGAAGATGCTATATAAGCTGGAATTCAAAGCTACCTCTTTGAGAACTACTCAATTCCTGCGTGTCTCCCAGGCAGATGTGAAATATACATGTTAATAAACTTCCACTGGTTTTTCTCTGTTAATCTGTCTTTTGTAACAGGAGTCCATTCCAACCACAAATCTAGGGGCGTTGAGGAAAAACCCTTACAGTGGCACACACTGAAGAAGGGCCGCTCACTTTCCAAGGTTTCCCATCTCAGGTGGAAGGAGGCCTGCTAAGTCATGTGGAAATTATTCAGGAAAAGATCAAAGTGCTTCTACTTCTGCAGTTCTAAAAATATCTTTAAGTGCATGAAAACATGTATAATGCACGACAGGGACACACGCTGTAAGAGTAGCCCTGGGCTGAGATCAAATGTCAGTCCCCAAATTCCACCACACAAGATGCTTTCCTGCAGCATATCTAGTTCCCAGAGTCTCTTGCTAAAAGAAAAAGAATCCAGCTGGTAAAATGAGTATCAGGTAGATGGCTCAGATTTCCTGCAGAGGAAACTGGTACATGTGTGTGCCCCATAACGGTGAGGCCTGCTTCCTACCCTTATCCCCCACCCCTGCACCATAGTCTCCCTCACCCGGACTCTGCAGCAGTGGCCAGCCACTCCTCCTGCCTCCGCTCCGGCCCCATAAAGTCCTGTCTCCACTTAACCAGCTTGGCCCTTTAAACATGAATCAGATCAGGCAGCTCCCTTGCTGGGGAACTCTGAGGCCTCCTGCTAACATTTGGACTAACATCCAACCCTCAGCCATGGCCTGCAGGGTTCCTGCAGACCTGGATGGGCCTGCCAGACACTGCCCCAGCGGCCACCACTCATTTCCACCTTAGGGCCTTTGGAGTTGCTGCTGCATCTGCCTAGACGATCCTCCTCCAGGTCCGCATGGGCTTGCGTTCTTCACTGTATTCAGATTTTGGCTCAAGTCTCCTCGCCTCAAAACAGGCTTCCCAACAAACTCCTCTAAAACAGCTTCACACCTAGATGAGATTCCTAGGACTGCTCTAACAAATGACCACCAGCTCGGCCTGAAATAACTGGCATTTATTATCTTACAGGGCTGGAAGTCAGAAGCCCAGAATGTTTCACTGGGCCAAAGTCAAGGTGTCGGCAGGGCCCTACTCCCTCCAAAGTCTCTAGGGGAGAATCCTTCCTTGCCTTTTCTGGCTGGAAGAGTTGCTTCCCTGGCATTCCTGGGCTCGAGGCCCCTCCCTCTATCTCCCAAGCCCGCAGCACAGCATCTTGCTACACTTGTCACTTTGCCGGCCTGTGCTGCAGCTGAATCTCCCCCTGCACCCCCGCCAACACAAAGACACATGTAATTACCCAGATAGCCAGGAGGATTGTAAAAGCAAATACAAATCAAAAAGAAGAAAAATAAGTTTTCTTCTCCTGGTGAAAAAAGGCAGAGATGCTCCTCACCAACACCCCCTTTTCTTAGCACATTTACATTAGAAAGCTTGTGATTGTGAATCTTCCTCTGCCCATGTGAGATATATGCAAATCTTTTATTTTATTTTATATTTTTATTATTTTTTAGAGGCAGAGTTTTACTCTGTCACCCATACTGGAGTACAGTGATGCTCACTGCAGCCTCAAACTCCTGGGTTCAAGTGGTTCTTCTGCTTCAGCCTCCCAAGTGGCTGGGACTACAAGCATGCACCACCACACCTGCCTAATTTTTAAAAAAATTTTCGTGCAGACAAGGTCTCGTTATGTTGCCTAGGGTGGTCTCAAACTCCTGGCTTCAAGTGATCCTCCTGCCTTGACCTCCCAAAGTGCTGGGATTATAGGCGTGAGCCACCACACTGGCAGAGATGTACATAAATATTTTTAAAAGCTAAGAAAAAACCTTTTGGCAGCTTTACAACTCAGAACTGTTTTTCTCAAGGACCTGAGAGCTAGCTCTTTGAAATGCAAACATCAATAATCCCAGTACTTTGAGACGCTGAGATGGGAGGATTGCTTAAAGCCAGGAGGTCAAGACCAGCCTGGGCAACACAGTGAGACTTCGTCTACAAAAAATAAAAATAAAAAAAGTAACCAGGCGTGGTGGTGCACACCTATAATCCCAGCTACTCAGGAGACTTAGGTGGGAGGCTCGCTTAAGCCCAGGAGTTTGAGGTTACAGAGAGCCATAATTGTGTCACTACACTCTAGCCTAAGCAACAGAATATGACCCTGTCTCTAAAATATATACATACACATATGTGTGTGTGTGTGTGTGTGTATGTATATGAAACGTAAACATCAAGGAAGACAGTGTCCCTATCTCCCAGTCTCCATTGGAGGGAGAGGGTTAGTCTCCTAACTTTGGCTCTAAATTGTAATCTTATCCTCTATCATAAGATATGAGTTTATTTTTCCTTTGGATAAAGGCAATTAGCAAACACAAGTGGTTATCCTAATTACCAAGTGAATTTAGAATGAACTAAGTGTGACAAATGGCATTGTCCAGTCTGCTCACCGAGGGTGAGTCACTTATTTTTGTGTGTGTGGTGTTTGTGTGTGTGGTGGGCTGTGTGTGTGTGGTGTTTGTGTGTAGTGGGTTGTGTGTGTGTGGTGGGTTGTGTGTGTGTGGAGTGTGTGTGGTGCGTTTGTGTGTTTGTGTATGTGTGTGGTGTTTGTGTGTAGTGGGTTGTGTGTGTTTGATGGGTTGTGTGTGTGTGGATTGTGTGTGGTGTTTGTATGTGGGTGATGGGTTGTGTGTGTGTGGTGGGTTTGTGTGTGTGGTGGGTTCTGTGTGTGTGTGGTGGGTTGTGTGTGTGTGTATTGGGTTGTGTGTGTGTGGTGGGTTGTGTGTGTGATGGGTTGTGTGTGTGATGGGCTGTGTGTGTGGTGGATTGTGTGTGTGTGTGGTGGGTTGTGTGTGTGTGGTGG
>NW_026652276.1:230637199-230744698 GCF_009828535.3 Hylobates moloch | reverse complement strand
TGTGTGTGGTGGGTTGTGTGTGTGTGTGTGGTGGGTTGTGTGTGTGTGGTGGGTTGCATGTGTGTGGTGGATTGTGTGTGTGGTGAGTTGCATGTGTGTGTGTGGTGGGTGGCTGTATAAAAGAGTGAAGTTTCTTTTTGTCTTTGCCGTCTCTTAGTGGGTTTCCTGTGATGTGCATCTCACCCTGGTTTAATGGTTATTCAAGAATAAAACCTTTATATCTCTTCTACTTTTGTGGAGAGGTTTTCTCGGTTAACAGGAGATTTTGTTTTTAATTGTATTTCCCCACCATAATATCCACACCTCAAAATTCTTAATCACATGTGCAAAGTGCCTTTTGCCATGCAGGGTCATATTCACAGGTTCAGAGATTAGGACCTGGATATCTTTGGGGCTCTTTGGGGCCCTTTTTTGAGCCTACCCCATCACCTTCCAGGCCCTACCCAGCTATATTGTTCATAGCATTCTCACCTACCTGAAATTACTGATTCATTTACTCACTTGGACAGTTTTTGTCTAGTTCCCACCACGATAGAAGCCACACGAAGGCAGGGATTTGGCCTGTATTTCCACTACAATATAGCCAGTCTCTAGAAAGGTGTCTGGCCCGTGGTACACATTCAGTAAGTGTTTGTGGTTAAAATGAATGAGCAAATGTAAGCGCAATCCCATGGTTAAGCTAATTTGATTAGACCACACTGAACTGCCAATGCGTTATACAGCAGTGTGAACCAATTTTTTTTTTTTTTTTTTTTTTTTAAGAGACAGCATCTCACAATGTTACCTGGGCTGGACTTGAACTCTTGGACTCAAGCATTCCTCCACCCTCAGCCTCCTGAGTAGCTGGGACTACAGGCAAGAGTCCCCCGTACCCGGTATGTATGTGAACCAATTGTTAGCAGTAAATTTCAAACTGTTTTCCCTTGGCTGCTGCTTGGCAAGCAGGTGATGAGAGTCTGGTAGAACCTGCAGTGAGAGGAAATACCACCTTTTCTTAGAGAACGATTTAAATCAGCATATAAGTGAGGCAAAGAACAAAAACTTGGAAGAAAGGTTGTTTATAATTCTCTTCCTTGAAGGATTGATTATAGCTAGCAGGCCCTTAAATATACCCTTTTTTCAGGAACAGTATTCCAGTTAGGATAACTGGAACGCAAGAACCTTTAGGGCGCCTCTTACGCCAAGGAGGACATGACGTGGTGAGTCACCTGCTGGCGGGAGGAAGGCACTCCGCTCCTTGCTGACCACGCTTACCACTGTGCCTCTTGGTGATTTGGTCTTCGGGACTGTACACTGCCAGCAACAATCTGTAACAAATCGTCTTGGTGCCTCAGTCAAGAGAGGACATGCTCCACTTTAATTAGAAATTTGCTCTGTTACTGTTTTAAGGTCGAATCTCATTTATGATTACAATACTGTGTCTCTTTCTACTCCAATCTGGTATCAGGTTTTATCTTCAACTTAAGTCAGAAGATGAATTTAGAGCCCAGGCGTACCCATTCTTGGGTTTAATATCTGCTAACATCCAAGTCTCATTTGGAAATGCAAGGAGATTCTGAACAGACTCTGCTAAGTCTGTGATGCGGCAGAAGCAGGCGTATTGTCATGCGGTAGTTTCCTGTGGGTGGCATGTGGGGCGGTTTATGAGC
Source organism: Hylobates moloch (assembly GCF_009828535.3). Taxonomy (NCBI): domain Eukaryota; kingdom Metazoa; phylum Chordata; class Mammalia; order Primates; family Hylobatidae; genus Hylobates; species Hylobates moloch. The sequence goes on along the minus strand of NW_026652276.1, from coordinate 230,743,049 downwards.
CATCTGTGCACATTTGCCAAATCACTGAAATACCACCGCTAACCTCAGCTCACTCCTGCCCAGACCCCTTTCACATGAAACCACTCGGTGACTTGGAGGATTCAGAGTGTAGACCTGGCTTCAACTCTTTACCCTCTGATCTGCTTCCAAGACCGAATCTGGGTCATGGTTCAACTTGATGCCTTCAGAGTTGGCCGGGAAAGTCCCAGATGCCTCCTAACTGGGTTGCCTTCACTTTCTTAAAACAGGAGAAGAGAATATCCTCTTAACGGGATTTAAGAAGGTTTATTTTTGGAAATTATTAGAAATTAAAACAATGTCACATGTTTACTACATAATAATGTTCTATTAAATTACTACATTCTATAAATAATATACTAAAATTAAATTTTAATATACTAAATCTTAGTATATTATTAAATATACTATATTATGTGTAATATGATAATATACAATATATTATATTATTGATACATTCAATAATACACTAAAAATTAATTTTAAAAAGAACACTTGAAAGGCATTTAATTTCACAGCATCTAAACTACCCTAAGTGCCTTCCACTGGCTAAGATGCCACTCATTTTCTATGATCTGAGCTAGTTTATGGTTCTAACAAATAGGCACATGGCATATAAAACCAGTGCAACAAATTGGCATGATTTCTGGTTAGAATGAAATTAGGAGAAGTTCTTTTTATTTTTTAATCTTTTTTAAAGGCAGTCAAATTTAGCAGTGGAAGATTGTGTACCAACTTTAGTGACACTAATGTGAATCAATCCTGATAACTCAGTACCAGCCAAGAAGTTCTGAGGATGAAACCACAAATCAACAAGGGATGATGGAAGTAGGTAAGAAAAATAATTCCACACCATTGTTACTTGAAAAACTATAGAACTCCCTAAGTTTAAAGAGTAATGGACATGGGTTGTGCTCAGCGTCTCCATCTAGTGGTAGTTTTTTTGTTGGTTGTTTTGTTTTTGTTTCTGTTTTTTTTGAGACAGGGTCTCACTTGCCTTGCCCTAGGGTGCAGTGGTGCAATCATAGGCTGGGGTGCAGTGGTGCAATCATAGCTCACTGTAGCCTCCAACTCATGGGCTGGGATCCTCCTGTCTCCGCCTCCCAAGTAACATGCACCACTATGCCCAGCTAAGCTTTTTTTTTTTTTTTTCCCCAGAGATGGAGGTCTTACTATGTTTCTGAGGCTGGTCTTGAACTCCTGGTTTCAAGTAATCCTCCCACCTCGGCCTCCCAAAGTGCTGGGATTATAGGTGTTAGCCACAAGCCCTGTTTATAGCAGTGTTCATCCATTCATGAGGGCGGAGTCCTTATGACCTAAACACCTCCCATTAGGCCCCAACTCCCAACACAGTTGCATTGGAAATTAAATTTCCAACACATGAAATTTAGAGTACACAGACCATAGCTGGGTTTAAACATATGAATTTGGGAAGGATATAGTTATGGGCTAAATTATGTCCTCCCCCCAAAAAGTGTGTGTGTGCGCACATATATATATATATATATATATATATATATATATATGTATGTGTGTATATATATATATATATATATATAAATGTAGTAATTTGTCTTTCTAAGTAACTCATAGACTCTGGTTAAACATGGTGGATTAGATCCATATGTTTATCCCCACCCACTCCTGTCGCATTTGCTGTGGTGGACTCAGCTTGTCCACTAGGCCTCAACACACCACACCAAAATGGAGTCATTCATGATAAATGTGACATAATCAAACTGAAACTTCAAGAAAGCAGATAGGTCCTAAGACAGACCAGGTTTTGTTTTTCTATTGTAAACAGGAGATTCCAGCACAAGGAGGTCCCCTATACTCTCATCTTTATCCACCTTAGAAAACCCACTGTTCTACTATTTCCCAGTAGGATTTGGGACCAAATAAGTACATTTATGATGGTGACAGGGTGACATCAATGCCTAAAGTTTTGAGACGTTGACTAAAAAGGGAAAATCATTAAGTTTAGCCCAAAGCTGCCTCCTTATGTGTTTTAAGTTGGGCCTAAAGTTTCTCCTCCCTAGTGAACAGTGAGCTAACTGGATGTGTAGACAAACTATAACCTACTCTTGTGCCAAACACCAAGTTTCAGCCAATCAAAGGCAACCAACTGTTCAAACCAGGTTCAAATGAGGCAAACTCGAAGCTGCAACCAATCTGGCTGCTTCTGTACCTCACTTCTGTTTTCTTTCTGTCACTTTCCTTTTTCTGTCCATAAATCTTCTTTGGCCACATGGCAGCTCCAGTCTCTCTGAACCTATTCTTCTGGTTCAGGGGCCACCGGATTCACAAATTGTTCTCTGCTCAGTTAGCTCTGTTAAATTTAATTTATCTAAGGCTTCCCTTCTTTCCTTTTTTTTTTTTTTGAGATGGGGTTTCGCTTTGCTGCCCAGGCTGAAGTGCAGTGGTGTGATCACAGCTCACTGCAGCCTCAATCTCCCAAGCTTAAGTGATCCTCCCACCTCAGCCTCCTGAGTAGCTGGGACTACAAGCATGCACCACCACACTCAGCTAGTTTTGAAAAAAAAAAAATGTGTTTTGAGACAGAGTCTCGCTCTGTCGCCCAGGTTGGAGTGCAGTGGTGCGGTCTCGGCTCACTGCAACCTCCGCCCTGGGTTCAAGTGATTCTCCTCCCTCGGCCTCCTGAGTAGCTGGGATTACAGGCACGTGCCACCACACCAGGCTAATTTTTTTTATTATTTTTAGTAGAGACAGGGTTTCATCATGTTGGCCAGGCTGGTCTTGAACTCCTGACCTCGTGATCTGCCCGCCTTGGCCTCCCAAAGTGCTGGGATTACAGGTGTGAGCCACCGTGCCTGGCCTGAAAATTTTTTTGTAGAGATAGAGTCTCACTGTGTCGCCCAGACTGGTCTCCCGCCTTGGACTCCCAAAGTGTTGGGATTGCAGTGCAAGCCACGGTGCCTGGCCAAGTTTTTCTTTTAACTCTCCTAAAACCCCATTAAAACAACAGCAAAGGAATAAAAACGTATAAATTCACAAGGAGAAAGATGGTGGGGAAGCAGTGGTGGTAACGGACTGAGCAGAGCAGAGTCCCTGCAGTGGGGTGTGGCGGGGGGTAAGAGAATTAAATTGATTGAACCCTGAAAAGGCTCTGAACCAAGAGACACAAGGTGCAGGAGAGACGGAGTGAAGCTGGGGACACTGGAGAACGCCCCCTCAAATGCTCTACCACTGCAGGAAACCAGAGTGTGCTCTGCAGGAATGGAACAGGTAAGGCCAAAAGGCTCATACAGGGAGGTAAAGTCAAAGTCTGTGTGCTAAATGGTGGCTCTCAGCCTCCTGACCCCACTTGGCCTCCAGAACACAAACAGCCTGGTGGTGACAAAAGCTCTGAGGATTCTTTTTTGGAAAAACTGTATAGGCCCAAAGAAAAGACATATAGGTAATACTGACATTTGGGATCACTTAAATAAACAAAAAATCAGCCTCGCTACTTGATCACCCTACAACACAGCCCACTAATGAACAGGGCCCCACCTTCCCATGAAGCTTTCAATCAGGCTTTTTAGGAATGACTCCAATGTGAGAGACCAAAACCACAGCTGAAATAAGGAGATGAATGGAACTTTAAAAAAGAAATCCTATATTTATATGATGGTATTTTAAAACTAGGAATAAGCTTTTAAAAAGGAAAGAGCTAGGCTGGGCGCAGTGGCTCACGCCTGTAATCCCGGCACTTTGGGAGGGAGAGGTGGGTGGATCACGAGGTCAGGAGATCAAGACCATCTGGCTAACATGGTGAAACCCCTTCTCTACTAAAAGATGCAAAAAAATTAGCCGGGCGTGGTGGCGGGCGCCTGTAGTCTCAGCTACTCGGGAGGCTGAGGAAGAGGAATGGCGTGGAACCCGGGAGGCGGAGCTTGCAGTGAGCCGAGATCGCGCCACGGCACTCCAGCCTGGGTGACAGAGCGAGACTCTGTCTCAAAAAACAAAACAAAACAAAACAAAAACTCAAGCATTTCAAAAGGAAGTAAAAAATAGTTTCAACTATAAGACATTCTGGGAAAGGAAAAACTATGAAAACAGTAAAAAGACCAGTGTTTGCCAGGGTTTTGGGGACAGAGAGGGATGAATAGGTGGAGCACAGAGGATTTTTAGGAGGGTGAAATCATTTCCTATGATACTGTAATGGTGGCTACACCTCATTGTAGAATGTGCTACAGGGACCAAACTCTAATGTAAACTGTACTTCAGGTAATAATAATGTATCAATATTGATTCATCAATTTTAACAAATTTACCAAACTAATGCAAAATGTTAATAATAAGAGAAACTAGGAGGGCAGTGGGGGTACGGGGAACCCTCTGTACTTTGTGCAGTTTATTTGTAAACTTAAAACTGCAGTAAAAAATAAAGTCTATTTTAAAAAGAGAAAAAAAGGACATGAAAGTTTCCTCCTCCCTGTAGTCCTCCAGTTAGCCTTGCTAGAGTCTGCTGTTCTTGCAAGTTCCTTGTAAATCTTTCCAGAATTACCCAATGCCATGTGCAAGCATGTGCATACATTCCTATTGTTTACACAAATTGAAACATAGCACATTGCATACATGGCTTTATAGCTCTCTTTCTTTATCTTGTTATTTTTTAGAGATGGAGTCTCGCTATGTGCCCAGGCAAGAGTGCAGCTGCTATTCACAGGGGCGGTCATAGCACACAACAGCCTTAACTCTTGGGCTCAAGCCATCCCCCTGCGTGTCTCCAAAAGTGATGGAATTACAGGTGTGAGCCACCATGCCCAGCCTATGCTGATTTTTTTTTTTTTTAATCATGGAGAAACGTTTGATAGTCATGAAGTCAAATTCATCAATCTTTTCTCTTATGGCATTGGGCTTTGTATTATACTTCCCCAGTAAGAAGTTATTAAGCAAACAAATGAATAAAATCCTCAAGTTGTCATCTGGTACATTTAATTTCATTCGTCTGGAATTTATTATAGTGTAAAAAGCGAGGCAGGAACCAACGTTAATCATTTTCCTCCACAAGGCTAGCCATATATTCCAACACCATTTATTGGCTAATGCATCTTTTTCCTAAAGATTTGAAATGCCACCTTTATCACATATTAAATTCCTATATGTATTTGGATTTATATCTGTGGTTTCTATTCTGTTCCATTTTTTTGTCTATTCATTTGCTAATATCACTGTTTTCATTTTAGATTATTAATGCATTTTAACATCAAATAGGCTATCTGGACATCTAAGAGGTCAACGTTATTTTTATCTTCATACTTCTTTTTTTTTTTATTTTTTTTTTATTTTTATTTATTTATTTTTTTTTTTTGAGACAGAGTCTCGCTCTGTCGCCCAGGCTGGAGTGCAGTGGCCCAGTCTCGGCTCACTGCAAGCTCCGCCTCCCGGGTTCACGCCATTCTCCTGCCTCAGCCTCTCCGAGTAGCTGGGACTACAGGCGCCCGCCACCACGCCCGGCTAATTTTTTTTTTTGTATTTTTAGTAGAGACGGGGTTTCACCGTGGTCTCGATCTCCTGACCTCGTGATCCGCCCGCCTCGGCCTCCCAAAGTGCTGGGATTACAAGCGTGAGCCACCGCGCCCGGCCTTATCTTCATACTTCTGTTTGTTCTTGCTTGTTTATTTTTCCATATAAATGTTAGATCAATTGTCTTTTCTTGTTAAATTTAAATATTAGTTTAGGAATGATTTACATTTTTATTTATTTAATTTTTTCCTTTTCAGACAGAGTTTCACTCTTGTTGCCCAGGCTGGAGTGCAATGGCATGTGATCTCAGCTCACTACAATCTCCGCCTCCTGAGTTCAAGCAATTCTCCTGTCTCAGCCTCCCAAATAGCTGGGATTACAGGTATGAGCCACCACGCTCGGCTAATTTTGTACTTTTAGTAGAGACAGAGTTTCTCCATGTTGGTCAGTTTGGTCTCCAACTTCCCACCTCAGGCAATCCACTTTTCTTGTTAAATTTATATATTAGTTTAGGAATGATTTATATTTTTATGATTTTTTTTTTTTCCTTTTGAGACGGAGTTTCAGCCTTGTTGCCCAGACTGGAGTGCAATGGTGTGATCTCAGCTCACTACAACCTGCACCTCCCGGGTTCAAGCAATTCTCCTGTCTCAGCCTCCCAAAGTGCTGGGATTACAGGTATGATCCACTGCACCTGGCCACATTTTATGATCTGATTCTATCTATTTAGTCAAGGTTTCTTTCATATACCTGAATATTATGCTAAGTTTTTAAATATTCTTTTTGTTGTTGCTGTTAGTTTTTTTAAATAGTCTTTGTATTTTTTTACTAAGGTCATTCCTAAGAACTTAACCTTTTTTTATTATTGTAAATGGAGTTTTAAAAAACTATATTCTCAGCCAGGCACAGTGGCTCACACCTGTAACCCCAACACTTTGGGAGGCCAGGGAAGGCAGATCATTTGAGCCCAGGAGTTTGAGACCAGCTTGGGCAACATGATGAAACTTCATCACTGCACAAAATACAAAAAAAAAAAAAAAAAAGTAGCTGGGGCTGGTGGCGCACACCTGTAGTCCCAGCTGTCTGGGAGGCTGAGGTGGGAGGACAGGGTCTCACTTTGTCACCAGGCTGGAGTGCAGTGGCGTGATCTCAGCTCACTATAGCCTCAACCTCCTTGAGATTCAAGGGATCCTCTTGCCTCACCCCCCCAAGTAGCTGGGACTACCACTATGCCCAGCTAAATTTTTTTTTGTGTATTTTTTTTGTAGAGATGGGGTTTTACCATGTTGCCCAGGCTGGCCTTGAACTCCTAGGCTCAAGACATCTGCCTGCCTTGGCTTCCCAAAGTGCTGGGATTACAGGCATGAGCCACAGCTTTATAATGGAATTAATCCACTCATAAGCAGGGAGCCCTCGTGATCTAAATACCTCTCATTAGGCCCCACCTCCCAACACTGTTGCACTGGGAATTAAGTTTCCAAAACATAGGCCAGGCACACTGGCTCATGCCTGTAATCCCAGCACTTTGGGAGGCCAAGGCAGGCGGATCGCTTGAGGCCAGGAGTTTGAGACCAGCCTGGCCAACATGGTGAAACCCCACCTCTACTAAAAATACCAAAATTAGCTGTGTGTGGTGGCAGCTGCCTGTAATCCCAGCTTCTCGAGAGGCTGAGGCAGGAGAATCACTTGAACCTGGGAGACGGAGTTTGCAGTGAACCGAGATCATGCCAGTGCACTTCAGCCTGGGCCACAGAGCGAGACTCTGCCAGAAAATAAAGAGGGAGGGAGGGAGGAAGGAAGGAAGGAAGGACAGAAGGAAGGAAGGAAGGAAGGACAGAAGGAAGGAAGGAAGGAAGGAAGGAAGGAAGGAAGGAAGGAAGGAAGGAAGGAAGGAAGGAAGGAAGGAAAAAAAAGAGTTTCCAGAACATGTTTTCTGGGGAGCACATTGAAACCACAGCACCCTCCCTGGCCCTGGCTTCTCCGGGATCCACCAGCTCTACCTTCTTCCTTCTTTCCCTCTGCCCTCCATGTGCTTCTACACTCACTCCACACTGAGACAGTTCTTGCTAAAGTCACCGCTGGCCTCACTAGGTCCAGTGCTTTCTGGCATCATCTTCCTAAACCTCTGGGCACACACTGCCAGCCCTGCCTCCTCCTCCCAACATCCCCTTCCCCACCTCTGTGACACCACATGCTCCTGACCTGCCACTGAGCTCCTACCGGCTCACCTTCATCCACCCACCCCTCTTACTCCATGTTGGATCCCCTCCCAGTGAGGTCCTAACCTCTTCCCTCCTCACTCTCCTACCGCCAGGGCCAGCTACTTCCTGCTCCAATCCCCAATCTCATCTCTGCTCTGATCTCGATCTGCATGCAGATAACACAATTTCCAATCTGCAGCCAGAGCTCCACCAGCCCTGCTCAGTCAACATCTCCACTGGCATTTTCCACAGACACTTCACACTTCTCACTGCCCTCCTGAGTCTCTCTCTCCCTGAGGATCAAAACCATGTCTACAGCTGTTCAAGCCAGAAACCTCGGATTCACCCCTCTCTGTTGACCTCGACCCCAACATCTTATCAATCACCAAACCGTGGTGCTTTAGTCCTGAGGTATTTCTGGACTTTGTTTTCCCATCATCACTGCCTCCAGTTTTGTCCCTGCCACATTCATCTCTCACCTGGACAATCACAATTGTCTCCTGCTGAGATTTATTCCCTTTTATCCACTCTCCACACAGCAGCCAGAGTAAGCTTTCAGAAATGCTATTGGGACCAGGCACAGTGGCTCACACCTGTAATCTCAGCAGTTTGGAAGGGCAAGGTAGGAGGATCACTTGAGCTCAGAAGTTCAAGACCAGCCTGGGCAAACATAACAAGACCTCCTCTCTCCTGAAAAAAATAATAATAAAAACTAGCTGGGTGAGGTGGTCCTGTAGTTCTAGCTACTGGGAGGCTGAGGCAGGAAGATCAATTGAGCCTAGAAGATGGAGGCTACAGTGAGCTCTGATTATGCCATTGCACTCCAGCCTGGGCAACAGAATAAGACTTTGTCTCAAATAAAGAGAAAAGAAAAGAAGACAAAAGAAAAGCTATTGCTTTGTTTTCTGATTTTGAAAGTATTAAGGCCAGGCACAGTGGCTCAAGCCTGTAATTTCAGCACTTTGAGAGTCCAAGGTGGGTGGATTGCTGAACCCAGGAGTTTGAGACCAGCCTGGGCAATGTGACAAAATCCTGTCTCTAGAAAAAAATACAAAAATTAGCCTAGGATGATGGCATGCACCTGTGGTCCAAGCTACTTGGGAGGCTGAGGTGGGAGGATCGCTTGAGCATGGGAGGTTGAGGCTGCAGTGGGCCATGATTGCACCACTGCTCTCCAGCTTGAACAACAGAGCAAGACCCTGTCTCAAAAAATAGTTTTAAAAGTTATTTTTATATTTTAATAGACAAATTATCCACAAGTTATGAAAATTTAAAAGTACAAAGGGAGTACAGTTTTCCTGCCTCTGTTTTCCCCAGCTGGACAGATCCTCTCCTCACAGACAAACACTGTTACAAGTTTCTTGTTTTTCCCTTCTAGAAATATTCCATGCATTTACAAACACATAAATTTGTTCATTTTTGGTTTTAGTTTTTACTCACATAATTGGTAACACATGCACTACCTGCACTATCCAATATGGTAGCCACCAGCCACAGGTTCAGGAACACTTGCCCTGTGGCTGGTGTGACTGAGGTATTTATTGGAATGCTAAAACAAGAGATTGATGCTTCCAATGTTGCTTCATTTCACTTTAGGGTACATATTGCAGATATTTGTGCTCAGTTTTCTGAAATTTATTCTATGCAAGTCTCATGGCTACAGCCATTAAAACTAATTCAGTATTTACGTGGAAATGCTATGAATCATTGCTGGTTTTATGGAACTGTTGAAAGCAATGAAAGATAATGAATTTAATGATCTTTTCTTTACCAAAGCTCATTGTCAGGGTTGTGGAAGAGTTCTCCTAAGATTTACTGTACTTTTAACTAACTCCAAGATTTTCTTGAGACAGAAGCCATGATTACCAAATATACAATAATAAGTATTATTATTATTTGTTTTGGGGACAAGGTCTTGCTCTGTGGCCAAGGCTGAGAGCGGTGGCCTGAGCCTATAATCCCAACACTTTGGGAGGCTGAGGTGGGAGGGTCAGATAGTGGCATGATCATAGCTCACTGCAACCTTGACTTCTCAGGCTCAAGTGATCGTCCCCCGCCCAGCCTCCTGAGTAGCTAGGACCACAGACTTTTGCCACCACACTCAGCTAATTAAGCTTTTTTTTTTTTTTGTAAAGATAGCCTCTATGTTGCCCAGGCTGGTCTTGAACTCCGGGGTTCAGTGATCCACCCACCTTGGACTCCCAAAGTGCTAGGATTACAGGCATGAGTCACTACTCTCAACCCAAATATTCAATAATTAAAAATAAAAAAGTCAGTGTTTTCTCACCAATACCACACTACATATAAATGGGCTATATTTGAATATCCAGGAAAGGAAACCTCATTTGTGACCTAGCCAGACAAATATAAGCATTTCAAATTAAATATTTTCATAATAGTGACAAATAATTACAATTTACACTTTTGTCACAAGAATCAACATACAGAGGGTTTAATTATAATATACAGCATTATGTAAATTGGCAAAATTTCAAGAAAAATGTGAAGAATTCTTAGTTGATATTGATAAATTTAGAGTGGCTTTTGAATTTATGCAATATCATTTTTGAATTTATGTTAATGGTACCAAATTGACACAAGTTGGCAAATGTACTTAACTTGAATAGGTGTAGTTTTGCAACTGATATGCTCTTACTTCAAAGTCAAATCACTTATTCTAAAAGAAATAAACTATTTTTGTCAATGTGGTTGCAAATATTAAAGGACAATGTTTTTTGGTACTCAGTTCAGTTATTGGAAAACTAAGCTTGGAACAACTGGATATGTGAGTCTACTTTTTTTAGCTGTGATGACCAGGAAGATCATTAACCATCACTAAATAGTGAAGTCCTGTTGTTGCTCCCCTGGATTGGGACATGTTACCTAGAGCTGAGCTCATGAATATGCCCTAAGTAGTCCTTTCACACGTCCACATCTATGAGTGCTCTGCAGTAGGACTGTCCACCTCTTTGGGGTGCACCTCACATACCTACACCCAAAGTGAATTTTGTGTGGCCGTTTAAGTACAGCCAGACTGGCTCCTCCCTCAACAACTCCCACCACCCTGCTCCCAACCTACCTCCCCACCTCAACCGCCTCACCTCCCCTGCAACAGGCCTGATGCAACTTTTCCCCCAGCCCCCACCAAAGTCAGGATGAGTTTCCTGCTTTGCTCAGCTCAAGTCCTACCTTGTCCTGGAAGATTTCTCTCCTCACCCATCCTCAGGACGTCCCCCAGCATGGGTCTGTGGGGGCCAAGGGAAAACTTCCCCTTCACCTTCTGAAGGTTTGCTGAAAAATCAACTGATGAAAGGCAGATTAATAGAATGAATTGATTTATTTATATTTTAGAGACAAAGTCTTGCTCTGTCCAGAGAGGCTGAAGTACAGTTTCGTGATCATAGCTCACTGCACCTTTGAACTCCTGGGCTCAAGCAATCCTCCTGCCTCAGCTTTAACAGGAAATATTTATTAACATGCATGAGAGAGAACCACAGAGTGATTACCCCAACCCCTCAATGGGATACAGAAGCTTATCCACCATCTTGAGTTTATACAAATATGGGGGCTCAGATAGTGGCCAGACAGGTCATGGAAGGGAGGGAAGAGGAGGCCTGGTTGGCAAAGGGAGTCTTGTTAGGTAGATGACACCTCACAGGTAGCAGCCCTCAGAAAGAACAGAAGGTAAATGTTTCTTTCAAATCTGTAAAAGTGTCACCCTCTCAGTTAATCTTTCCTAGATCTAGACAAGGGAGAGCCTCAGAGAAAGTCTGGCTACATCAATGCAGGTTTCCTCTACAGATGCAAATCTCTCCACAAAAAGACAGCTTTTTGGTTATTCTATTTCCAGCCATTCTGAACAGCCACCTTGAAATGTGTCAAAGAAGTATTTTTTGAGGTGAAATATTTTGGTTTCCTTCAAGTTCTTGGGCTGGGAAACATATTTGGGTGCATCTTTTCTCTCTAACCCCATCTAAAGCTTTCAGGGAACGCAGATCCCATCTCTTTCTGCTTAAGGGCAGCTGAGTAGCTCACAGCTGGGGAGTGAAATGCCCTAAGTAGTGGTGGGATTTCAGGCACCTGGAAGTGGTTAATGGAAGCCGAGTTTCTTTCTGGCGCCCCCAGAGCACACTGTAAAGGAAATTCTTAGCTCTAAGTGGAGAATCCTGGTTAGGGATGCGTAAGTAGGGGACACAAGCCTTGTGCTCAGCACTGGACATCAGTTGCTTTTCATGTTTCCTCATTTAATCCTCAAAACAACTCCTTAAGACAGAGTTTCTGATCCCCATCTTACAGATAAACAGAAGTTCAGAGAGAGCCATGAAGTTACATGAGATCCTCTACTTCAGGTGATCCGTGCGGCGTGGGAACCGAGGCATGGTGTTGGTGGTTACTGATGTGCAAAGTCCCAGAGCTTCTTCATCCTTGCTCCAGCGTACCCAGGAGTCGAGCCGGTATTTGGACAGTTTTCCTTGAGTTTCCGCTCACCTTATGAATTCCATCATGCCGTTCTGCCACACCCGAAGGCTCCCCCACTCCCCGTGAGAATCTGTCCAACGGAGAATGGGACACGAGGAATGGTCAGGAAAGGCAGATGCAGGATACACACTGGACATCTTTGCTGTCGATCAAGGTTGCAGGCGCCAGAGTCCTCCCTAAAGGAGAGACCTTCCTTCTCAGTGTGGCTCAGGGAGTGGGAGGTGGGATCAGGTGTAGGGACCTCATCGAGGTCTCATTTGGTTTGAGAATGTCTGTATTTAGGGGAAGAAATCACAGGATGAGTGTCTCAGGGACGCTGGGGAATGGTCCCCTGTAAAGGACCCAAGACAGGGCAGCCCTGCCTGGGCAGGAGTGGGGCACAGAAAGCCCTTGGGGGAGCAGAGCAGCGGAGAAGAGGCCCGGGCCGGCCAAGACTGCGGAATGCTCAGGCCCGAGCCAGAGGGAGGTGGGACCGAGGGCCGCGCACCTGGGCGAGCCGCCTGCAGCCGCGGCCAGGGACAGGGTCAGGGTCATGAGGGCTGGATCGAGGGGAAGGAGGGGGGTGGGATGGGGAGGGCGGGCGCGGGAGGGCATCCCGCCCCAGAGGCCGGTCCCACGGGGGAGGGGAGGAGCCGGAGTTGCTGGAGGGGGTCCAGGAGGTGGGGGTGGGAGGAGGTGGGGGCCGCCCCGCGAGAAGAAGAGCGGGAAGAGGCTGACAGCGAGGCCAAGATTTCAGCTGCGGGACGGTCAGGGGAGACCTCCAGGCGCAGGGAAGGACGTGAGGAGGGGAAGCGGGCTGGGGTGGCAGCCGGGCGGAGGGGCAGCTGCGCAGGCGGAATGAGGAACGCCTGTGCTCTAAGGCGACCACCCTGGCAGCTCTTCACTGAGGGGCCTCGGTTTCCACATCTGTCGCTTTCCGGTCCCAAGACCACCAGGATCGACGGGGCTCTCCGGGAGGGTCAGCCCCTCCGGTGGCCCCAGTCATGCATCAGGGGACGGATCAGAAGGGCTGGGAGAGGGGTCGTGGGGAAGGCCCCAGAAAAAAGAGGAAGGAGGGAAGATTTTGCCTGAAGCGGGAAAGCCAAGGGCTGGGCGGCGCGAGACCCCCATTCCTAGCGACTGGGGCGGGCTGGTGGCACGCGCGGCAGACCCCGCGCCGGGAGGGTTAGGCCTCCCGCGACTCTCACCCGTCCGGGCCCTCCCACGTGTTTAGGTCCTCCCAAAAGTATTCGGCCTTCGGCCCCTGCCCCTTCCCCCGGCTGGCCTGGACCTCGGGGACGCGGGGGGGGGGGGACCCCGTGGGAGCAGGGGGATTCCGGACGGGGAGGGAGTCACGGTCGGGGAGAAGGCTGAGCGGGGAAAGGAGAGAGGGGCTCCGGGGACGGCAGAGAGGAGAGTGGGTCGTGCCGGAGACCCAGGGAGAGACAGAATGGGCAAGTGGAGGGTGGGAGTGGGAACTGACTGATTCCTGGTGTGGGCAGGGAACTTTGCTAAAACTGCAGGCCCCAGGGAACAGCGCGGGCAGGGTGGGAGGGAGCGGAGAGGACCAGGCGGACCCCAAGGTCAATTTGGAGAAAGGGCCATTTCCAGGCTCCTTCACCTCTGCCCGGTGTTCTACAGGCCTGGCCCACCCCCAGAGCAGGGCGCGGGAGGAGGCGGCTAGGGCTGGCTCAGAGAGCTGAGGGGCACATACCCGCTTCGCAGGGCCAGGGTGACAAGGAAGCATGCGACGGCTGCTGATCCCGCTGGCCCTGTGGCTGGGCGCGGTGGGCGTGGGCGTCGCCGAGCTCACGGAAGCCCAGCGCCGGGGCCTGCAGGTGGCCTTGGAGGAATTTCACAAGCACCCGCCCGTGCAGTGGGCCTTCCAGGAGACCAGTGTGGAGAGCGCCGTGGACACGGTGAGTAGCATGGCCCCGGCGGGAGCGGGGAGGGTCGCACCCCGGGAGACCAGGGCATTCCCAGGAAGCGGGACAGAAGTGCTTGGGCTCTGAGCCCCAGCCCTTTGGAGAAAAGGCCCCTGTCCAGCCTGCTGGGATGTGACTGCGTGAGGGAGGTGCGGATCACACCAGGGCTTGCTCTGCACCCTCAGCTGGCTACCGGCCATCCTCTGCCTGCCTGTCTGTCCGCAGCCCTTCCCAGCTGGAATATTTGTGAGGCTGGAATTTAAGCTCCAGCAGACAAGCTGCCGGAAGAGCGACTGGAAGAAACCCGGGTGCAAAGTCAGGCCCAATGGGGTGAGTGAAGGGGTGTGAGAGCAATGGGCACATGCTGGGTGTGAGTGCATGGACCTGGGGTTTGGGGTGTGGGGCACATGCCTGGGTGTGCATGCGTGGAATTGGGAGGTCCATTAAGAAGCCTTGAGGTTAGAGACCCCACTGTGAAGAGCCTCCTTAGAGGTGGAGTGGTTCAGCCTCAGCCCAAGGTTGTGGGAGTGGCTGGTGGGAGCTGGGGCCTGGCAGACAGGAAGATGGTTTGGTTACCCTGGACTTATGTTCATCAGAGCAGGGCTCACCTCTGTCTGAGTTCCTCTTTCAAGCATCAGGGCCTGGGTGGAAGGAGCCGGCTGTGTGGGTGTGTCTGGTACCCTCCTAGCCTAGCAGGACTCCAGTCATCAGTCACGGTGGGGGCAAACCCTCCACCGTGGGGGTGATGCCTGGGCTGGGAGTGCAGTGACTGTGTTCTAGTTCCTGCTCTGTGAGCATGGCCTGGGCTCTGTATTACAGGTTCTGTAAAGGCCCCAGTTCCCTCTGTCAGCTCAAGGAGGGCACTGGACTATAGCAATGATTCACCAACCTCAAATCAAATCTTACAAGAAAATCTAATAAATAGAATAGGTGACAGCTGAGCCACTCTGGAGGCGCTGGGTGGGAAGAACCCATCGGAGGAGGTTTCTTGCCTTCACATGAGCATAAGCAGACAAATCCATGCATACATCACACACCCATCCACCCACACTCCTGCATACAAACCACATACACGCGTGTTCATGCATGTGCCACACAACCCATCTGGGAAGGACTCCTGCCTGCACACACACGATAGTTCCATAGTTTGAAAACTGCATGGGTCTGACTTCTGACATTCTAGGGTGGCTGTGCCTGAAACCTGCTGGCCTGCATGACCTCTTGCTCCTGGGCTCGAGGGCCTAGCTGGGGATCTCGTCCCATGATGGGCAGCCCCAGCTCCCACCCTCATGATGCCCAGGCCTCCCTCACCCCTTTCCACTGCTCACCCCATGCTCTCCACTCCCCCACAGAGGAAACGGAAATGCCTGGCCTGCATCAAACTGGGCTCTGAGGACAAAGTTCTGGGCCGGATGGTCCACTGCCCCATAGAGACCCAGGTTCTGTGGGTAAGAAGGGGCAAAGGTGCAGAGGTGGGGACAGGGCTGGGAAGATGGATGGAAGCTGAGCCTATGGGCCGATCCCGAGGCAGAAGCTTGGCCAAGGGGGAGGGAGGGCAGTGGGGGCTAGAAGGCGCTGTGCCTAGTTTGGACATTCTCCGGGGGATGTGGAGGTGGGCCTGGCCCAGGATGCTGGCAGCCCTCCACTGGCACTGCCTGCCCCACTCTCCCGGGCACTGCCCGCCCCTCCTACACTGCCTGAACAGTTTTGGGTGCTGGCAGGAGCCTGAGCACCAGGAGACCCAGTGCATCAGGGTGCAGCGGGCTGGTGAGGACCCCCACAGCTTCTACTTCCCTGGACAGTTCGCCTTCTCCAAGGCCCTGCCCCGCAGCTGAGCCAGCACCGGTAGGCACCAGGGGGCAGAGAGCACCGTCTGGATGGGGCCAGCCCTGGGAATGCTGAGGGGCTGGGCTGGGCTTTGGGAGCCTGGGACAGGTCAGGAGCCTGGGAGGAAAGCTGGGGCTGGGGCTGAAGCAACCTCCCCCACCCCCAAACCTGTTTCCCTTTTGTCTAGAGCTGCGTGGCGCCTCCAGGACCGCTGCCGGTGGTAACCAGTGGAAGACCCCAGCCCCCAGAGAGAGGACCCTGTTCTATCCTCGGCCATGATAATAAAGCTGCTCTCCCAGCTGCCTCTCAGCTCCTTGTGTTGCACACCTTCCTCCTCAGTGTAGCTCAGAGGTGGCCAGACAAGGCAGGGGGACAGGACCCTTCCTGTGGGACCCCTTCCTGTGGGCAGGGTGAGCAAAGCCTCCTGTGCTCCAGAGCCAGAGGTGCCCCCATGAAATGCCAGGCAGGGATGCAAATGAAAACAGAAGCATTTAATAGATGTGTGGACGAGAACGGGCAGAGAAGGTATGGGAGGGAAGTGCAGGAGCAGTCTGGAGAGGCACATTTGCAAGGTAGGGGAGGCCCGCTTCCTGGAGTGCTCTGGGCCACTCAGCCTGCCTACTCTCTCCCAACAGCTGGGATGGGAGGCTGGCCCATCCCTACCTTTCTCGCCTATAGCTCCAGGAGGAAGTACTTCCTTCCACTAAGTCGCAGGCTGGAGCAGCCCGGAGTGGTAGCAGCTGCGGACACAGGCTCACGGGTGGTGGGAGCCCTTACACCTGCTCGAGGCCCTTCAGTGTGTCCTTGCAGCATGTGGAGGGATGGTGGGGAGGGGCTGTTCTTAGGGAAAAAGCAATAGCCCAGTATGCAGGGCCAGTAACCAGTGTGAAGCAACCAAGACGAGTGTGGGGGCAGGGAGGGTAGCTGGGGGCAGTGAGGCCACCTGCCAGGCTGTCCTGGGCCATGGGCCATGTTCAGAAGACAAAGGAAGAGGTGGGGCCCGCAGAACTGAGTGCCTGCTCCGCCTGAGCCAGGCTGTTGCTGGCCTGGCGGTCCAAGTCCCAGCACTCCTGCAGTGTGTCCTGGAACTGCCGGCAGGCCTCCTCCAGGATGGAGCTGCTCCGGCTGGGCCAGGACTCCCAGTAGCCTGGCTCCACCCAGGGCTGGGCCTCGGTGGCTCTGGGGCCTGGACTGGAGCTGGGACGCAAGGAGCTGTCCAGGTCTCGGCACAGCTGATAGAACTCACTACCGCGCCCAATCACACGCTCACCGTCAATGACTTTCAGGCCAGGCAGCAGCTCCCGGACTGCAGCCCAGTAGGAGGGGCTGGCACAGAGCGGGTTGCTGAGTCGGGCCAAAGGGTCTCGGAGCCGCAGGTACTCCAGGCATGGTAGCCCGGCCAGACACTGCAGCTGGCCTGGGGTGGCCAGTAGGTTGCCTGCGGCATTGAGACTCTGCAAGTTCTCACAGGTGGCCAGTGGCTCCAGGCCCGTCAGCCGATTGTTGGAGACATTAAGCACAGCTAGCTGGCGCAAGGAGGCCAGCGGGCCCAGGTGGGTGAGCGCGTTGCCTGACAGGTCCAGCCACTCCAGGCCCAGGCACTCTCCCAGGCAGCCCAGGTCAGCCAGTCCCAAGCCACGCAGCTTCAGCAGCAGGATGGACTCCAGGGAGAACTCGCCTGTGTGTGACTTCAGCAGCTGGGGTGTGATCTGCAGCCCGCCAGCGTCTCCCGGCTTCTCCCCTGGAGGCTCCATGAGATGGAAGTCGGTTGGGATGGCCTGGGCCCTGGCAGGACTGTCACAGGGTTCCACTGGGGGTCAGCCGGTGCTCGCCCCAAAGCAGGCACCTTCCACTCTCGCCAGGCCAGTGCCAGGAGGCCTGGTTCCAATGCCCTGCTCGAAGCCAGCCAGTCCCTGAGGAGAGACAGTCAGTCAGCAGGCAGCACTTTCTGTGTCTTACGCAGCAGGTGACGGCAGGGAGTCTGACCCTGCTCTTACCATGAAAACCAACAATCTTGGCCAGGCAAGACCTGAAGACCAAACTGGGACACAGGCCACAAAAGCCATCTGAGTGACAGGGATGGGGTACAGGCCCAACCCAAGGGGAGCAGCCTAGACTGGCCCCGGCTGGTTAGGGCCATGCTGGACAGATTCAGGCCCAATATCACCAGTTCTTCCCGTCAAATCCAAACTAGGGGCAAAACATCATTATTTTACCTTTTCAGTAACCACTCACGATCCATCCCTATTAATTTTGAGGTGTTTTTTAAACCGTTATTTTTGAATAGGCAATAGGTAACCACCATCACCAGTTTCTTTTGTTTTCTTTCTGGGATAATCAATGTATATGCAATGCAAACGAGAGCACATGTGCCTTGTTTGATTCACTCAGTATTACTGCAATTCTTTTTAACAGCAATGAATTCAAACTTGTTTCCAGATTATATGGGCCAACTGGTGCCTCTGGTTGGAGCTGTAGAGCATAAGAAGTTGGCCTTTAGTCCTAAAGGAGGAAACTGAGGTCAAGGTAGTGAAGGGACAGGGAAGGCTGGGGTAAGTAGCCTGGTTAGGTCCCACACCCTTGCTCCCACCACTTCACTGCCCGCCAAAGCTAGCTCTTTTGCTCTGGCCTCAGCTAGACAGATCAATGGAACAGCACTGATACATGTGCCAGACAGCATAGTGCCAGCTGCAAATACAACGTAAATCTCCCAAAGGGCAGGCTGTCTTGGAGGGAGGGAAGGGTGGCTCCAGAAAGCCGGGAGGGGCACATCAAATTGCCAGGGGCTGCAGGACCAGGTGAGTCCAGGTGCCAGCGCATGACTGTGGCACAAAGCAGGGGTGGCCTGGTGGAGGGACCTCAAGATTTAAGCAGTGAGGAAAATAACAGACCTCTTCCAAGCGCAGCTTTCCCAACCTGGCAGACTTTGGCCAGGCCCAGCCCCAGGAGTCTCACCCAGGCCGGCAGGGTGATGCCTGCCCTGCAGATCTGATGCAGGGTGTCGGTGACTGAGTTTACATATCAACACTTTTCATTTTCCCCTCTCCAAGGAAACCAGGCCCAGAGCCTGGTCCACTTAGCTCCTCCCACACCATCAACAAAGATATTTACTATGTTCCCAACCAGGGAGCTGGCGAGGATGTAAACGGTCTTGCCATCCTTATGTCCTCTCCACCCCATCTGGGAAGGGGAGTCCTTGTGCATATGGCCCCCATTTCCTTATCTAGCTCCCTTCTAGTCTGCAACACTCCAGCTCATTCCCTTTTATTTATACCTCAAATATTTATACATACTTTCCAAAAGGGACTGGAAGCATCTGCCAAGAAGTGTGGATTCCCTCAGTGGGAATGGAATCTTTTGGGGTTTGTAAACAGGGAGTGATGCAATCAACTTTGCATTCGATTAAAGCTGCTCTGGCCCCTAAGGTGGGGGGTGCAGGAGGAGCACCAGGCACTAAAAACCTGTCTGCTATGAAAACAAAAGATACAGGCCCTAAGGAGGGGAGGAAGCAATGGGGAGGAGGAAAAAGAGCCTAGGACAACTGGGGAATCTTGCTGGGTGACTGTATGCCAAGGGCTCCTTTTTTTTTTTTTTTTTTTTTTTTGAGACAGAGTTTCACTCTTGTTGCCCTGGCTGGAGTGCAATGGCGCGATGGTGCGATCTCGGCTCACCACAACCTCCGCCTCCCGGGTTCAAGTGATTCTCCTGCCTCAGCCTCCCAAGTAGCTGGGATTACAGGCATGTGCCACCATGCCTGGCTAATTTTTGTATTTTTAGTAGAGATGGGGTTTCACCATGTTGGCTGGGCTGGTCTCAAACTCCTGACCTCAGGTGATCCCGCCTGCCTCGGCCTCCCAAAGTGTTGGGATTACAGGCGTGAGCCACCGCATCCAGCCCGGGGCTCCCTTCTCAGACATGTGAAATGCAGGTGGGACAGGTTGGAGACAAGAAGACATCCAGCTATACAGTACTCAGCTTGAGTGAGTGTGGCGTGGGGCTCAGGAGGCAGCTGGAGCTCCAGGCTGGAAGGATCCAGGCACCATCAGCAGGGAGATGGCAGCTGGCATCAAGGAGGGCATGCAGTGCATGGGGCCAACCATGCTGGGGATACAGAGCTCTCTAAGAACTCACAGGCCTCTCTCCAGGAGCAGGCACCCCTCCCACCCACCCACTATTTCAGGAGTGAATGTGGAAGATGTCCTATGCACAATGAGCAGCAGAAGTGGAGGCTGACCTATGAGGCTGAATGAACGAGTCTGT
Source organism: Hylobates moloch (assembly GCF_009828535.3). NCBI lineage: Eukaryota > Metazoa > Chordata > Mammalia > Primates > Hylobatidae > Hylobates > Hylobates moloch. The sequence continues at coordinate 230,722,888 of NW_026652276.1, read as the reverse complement.
GAAGGATTCTGCCAAGCAGCCAGAGGGAAGAGAACACGGAAGGCTTTTAAGGAGTGAGACCAACACTACTAGGACGCCCCACTGGACTCTGATGAGATGAGGCTGGAGACACAGCCACTGGATGAGCAGTCCTGGGCACAGGTGAGGCCAGAGTGGGACTGCAGAGGTTAAGTGAATGCCCTGAGGAACTGGGTCAGTGGCTTTTTAGATGGAGATGATGGCTCAGCAAAGGGAGAGACCAAAGAAGCAGGCAGACAGAAGCAGGCAACTGTGCATGCTCACACCAGGAACATGGTTTACAGAAGAGGAAACGGAGCAGAAAGATCCCACCGGGACAGAAATCGGCCCTTCCCTGTTGCCCTCCAACACACAGCCCTGCACCAGTGTGGCCCCATCCTGCCCTCACCACGATGCAGACCTGGGTCTTGGTGATGGGTCATGCAAAAACCTCATTCTCTTGGGGGTCAGTGACCTCTGCTGTGTTTCTGGCCCATCACCTGCACACTGCAAACAGGTAGCCTGGTAGGACTGAGAACCAGCCGGTGCCCACCTGTGCAGACCCAACTAACATCAGGCTGCCGGCAGACATAAGGAGGATGGCTTCCCGCACGTTCACCTGCTTCAGCACTCCTCCAGAAGGAGCCATCCTGGTCCTAACTATGGAAACGAAGGGAACAGAGACCTCCTGGCCTAGCAAGAGAGTCTGGAAAGAGGACTGGTGACAAGGATGGCATTTGGGCCCTTTGAGGGAGGCTGAGAACCAGGGAAGATGGTCCCAGGCCTTGGTGAGTGTCTTCTACCTGGGAAATGATGACCACAGGGCAGAGCTAAGTCTAGGGGGAGGAACACTTCAACCCAGAGCAGCCTCGGGTGGACTGGAGGCTCTCACGCTCTAGAAGAGGGCTTCCCAACCCTGGCATTACTGCCATCTGGGCAGGCTGAGCCTTGGTTGTGGAGGCCGTCCTGTGCATTGGAGGGTGCTGAGCAGCATCCCTGGCCTTTGTCCACTAGACACCAACAGAACCACTCCCCTTACCCCACTTGGAACACCTAAAGACGCCTCCAGACATTGACAATGTCCACTGGGGGACAAAACTGCCCCTAGATGAAAGTGAAGGTTCTAGAGCCCAAGCCCCCTGGTTCAGTGCCATCAAGTTCTCTCACCCTCTTCCTTTCACCCCCACCCAATCTTCTCACATTCTTCTCCCAAGCCTCGCTGCCTCACCATTCTAGGCCTCCCAGTCCTCTCCCAGAAAATGAGCCCGCTCGGTGATGCCACAGAGCAGAGCCACAATGCCACTTCCAAGAACAGTTCTGACTGCTCAGGGATGGAAGCACAGACATACATGCTGCCCAAGGCAACGTGAGGATGCATCACATTCTCAGATCCTCCCCACCCCGACATGTGAGTCAGGATGCTGCGAGTGAGGTGCAGGACACTGCAGGGAGAGATCCAGCAAGCCCCGCCCCTCCTATCCAGATGCAATGGCTTCAGAGCCAGGGGCAGTAGTGAGGCCCCTCCCCCAGACAAACTCAGCCCCCTATCACCTGCGAATGTGTCCCCACCACCCCATTCCCACACCTAGTGCTACAGGCAGTGGAGTGATCTAAGCAATCTGGAGGCCAGACTTTAATTCAAATCATACTACTCCAGTCATTAAATGTTTACAAAACTTTAACAGGTGCAATTATTATACTGTGAAAATGAAAATATCACATACTAAACAGTACCTAGGGTATGATCTCAATGTAAAAGAGGGAAAAATGTCAAACTATTGATAGAGGCTATCTCTGAATGAAAGGAGTATAGTTAATTTTTCCTGCTTCCTTACATTTTCAGTAATATCCAAATGTTATAATGAATTGGTCACAGTGAAACACAGGGCTGACAACCCATCCAGGAGAGGCAAGGGAACAGGCTCCTGGGGCTGCCAGCCAGTGAGGGGACAGTCTGTCCCCTCACCCCCATGGCCAGTGACATGCTCCAAGTTAGGCCTGGAGCCTTCCCCTGCCTCTTCCGACCTGCATCTCAGCAGCCACCCTACCCAGTGACCAGGAGCCCTTAGGCTACCTGGTTGCAAGTCTTGCTGGGGTGATGGGCCACCCCCTTCCTTCTTCTCCCACCCAATCCGACCGGTTCCTGGATCCCAGGCCCTCAGCTCCGCCCTAAAGGAACTCTGAGCAATCCATGATGAGCGTGTCCTACACACATCCTTTCTCTCTTCCAAATAAGGGACTTCCCTTTTAAAAGTGGTCCAGGACAAGCTGGGGCAAAGGTGATGGCAGGCAGGGTGTACAGCCAGCCGCCTGGAGCCCAGGAGAGCTACTGAGGGTGCTGTCACTGAAGGAAGAAACCCCAAGGTTTCCAGTAGTCTGGAAATAGACTATTGGTAAGAACGCCATTTGAGGACTGGCGTCTCAGCTCTCCTAGCTAGCTGGTCAGTCCCTTCAGTCGGTTTCTCTGGCCACTCTGAAATCCCCCAAAAGACTGGTGTGTGCGAGTATGTGTGCAATTCCCTCTGGAAATGGCTATTCTACCCTTGGGATTTCCTTCTCCCTATACTGAAAGCCTCAGAAAGCGCTGCAATAGCTTATCCAGGCCCCCAAAGGCTGAGGACATATCCCACCTGCCAGCACATGCCCACTCCACATCCTTGGCCACTTTTTGAGAAAGCAAGCCTCTTAAGGGCATGTATCCACTTATCCACACAGACAAGGTGTATGCAAGGACCTTCACACCCACTCATGTTTTAACACAGCATCACATGTACAAAGCCAGGTAGTACAAAATTCACAGTCACCTACGAAGAGAGTAAGCCTTTTCTCGGAACACACCGCTAGACATAAAGGCAGTAATGGGGAGATGGAAAATCACATCTCCCAGAAAAAAAAATATGGCAATCTGTCAAGTGAGAAACTGACCCTTTCTTACCAAATAGGTTTAAGATTCTGGCCATCAGCATATGGCGCCCAGGATGCAACACCCGGCTCTCTGCTCTGACCTACTACAGGCAGGGGCTCTCTAGGAGTTCACGGGCAGGGTGAGCACCGGCACCTGCCATGTCTGCCAACCCACCCTGAGCGGACTGCAGGGTCTGTATCCCCTTGGCCAGGTCACCACTAGAGCAGACGAGGGGAGGTGGGGTGTAGTTGGGGAACTGCTCCAGGTTGGTCTTCAAGAAGAGGAGATGCTCAATGGCCTCCACCTTGAGAGAAGAGTTTTGCTCTACAAGGGTGGGGCTGTTCAGGGAGGCAAAGATGCCTTCAGAGAAGGCTCCTGTCGGGGGTAAGACAGATAGGTGGTGGCCAGGCTTCTCGCTTCTTCTCCCAGTAAGCCAGGGGGTCATCCTGGGCTCCAGCGGTCTCATTCTCCCACAGATACTTCTTGACAATGACGCTGGCCCAGTGGCTCTTGGTGGACAGCAAGCCCCCGCTCCTCTTGGAGGCCAGCAGCCCCACGCTCTCCAGCAAGCCCTTCTCCCTCTGGGCCAGCAGGTAGGCCCCAGAGCGGCCGCTGCTCTGCAGAGGCTCCCCCTGGCTCCTCCCCTCCACCCCGGAGCTCTTGGCTACCCTGGTGGGGTCCACGCACAGACCCCTGGGGCTTTGCAGGGGGCTTGGGGCAGTCAAAGAGTATTCAGACACCCTAATCTCCTTCACCTTGTACATGAGGACTTGCTTCCAGTGGTCAATGTTGGCCCCCATGACAGGATGGCCTCAATCTTCCCCTTGAAGCAAGGGTCCAGCAAGGTGGCCAGCACAAACTCCTCGCGGTAGAAGAGCTTGTTGAGCTGACAGTCAGTGTAGAGCTGCAGGGCCAACCCCTCAGTCAGCCGGATGGCTGCGCCCCCCTCCCTGACACTCTGCTCCTTAAAGTGTGCGTGAACCTGCTCTAGGAAGATGTGCAGGTAGCGCAGCTGGGGCAGCACATGGCTCAGAGAGGACTGCAGGAGCTTGCTGAGGCTGTCTGCCAGGCTCCAGAATGTGGCTGACAAGGCGACACCAGCCTTCCCCAGCTGGTGCCTGCCCTTGTACTCTTGAAAGGGGCTGCTGCTGCTCCACCAGCCACTCCAGCAGGTGGTAGGCCGAGACCCAGTGGTCCAAGAGCTCCTCAATGGGCAGGTGGGCTGGGAGGCCGCGCTGGCGCTGGAACTGGGTGAGGAGTCCCTGGGCCTCCACAGAGCCTTAGAAATGTCTGCAGGTGGCTCTGGCAGGGCCCAGGATGATCTGGACACTGTGATGGTGACACAGAAAGTTTCTCACCAGGGAGTCGAGGCAGTGGGCGAAACAAGGGATGTGGGTACAGCCCTCGCCCTTGGCCACCTGCTCCAGGCTGGGGCAGCTGCTCGATACCAGGAAGGCCGCCCGCAGGAAGCTACGGCCCAGCCACAGGCTGGCCTGCTCCAGCACCTCCAGCTGCCAGTCCTCCGCGGCTCCTTCCAGGGGCAGGCCTTGCACCCAGAGCAAGGTTCCCAGCATCAGCCCTTGGAACTCCAACCAAGCTCTATCCAAATGCAAACGAGGGCAGCTGGGGGAAATCGCTCAGGAGCCTACATGCTTTGAGGCACCACCCCTAGAATCTCCAGCTCTCAAAAGTGGCCTGGACAGGGAAGTTGTTTTCCTTTTTAAGAAGGACAGGTAATCATAGTATTTCCCATGCTGGAGTGAAATGATTAAGCATGAGACCAGATAATGGACCCAACCCACAGCCACTACCTTCTGAGGGAGGAAATCCCTCACGGGCAGGCCAGGCTTTATTCACATCTTGTTTCCTCACAGCCCACTCTTGGGACAGGGTGCTGGGAACTGTCCCAAGCAATGGGTGGCAGAGACAGGCAGACAGTGTGGCTGGGGGACCGCTGCAGACCTGCAGCTCCCACACTCACCCCACCCAGCTCCGGGCCAGTGCGATGGGACTGATTTGCTCCCTTGGATACTGTACCTCGGTCCCCCGTCTCCCAGGTGTCCGCAGCACTAGCTGTGTTACCCATGCGTTTACCCGTGCATCTTAGCTTTTATTCCCCTTAATGTTGTTTGTGACGTTGTCTACTTTAATCTCGGTCCCTCATGCCTTACTCTTCCCAGGTACTGAGCAACCTCAGGGATAAGTTGGCAGAAGCTCCAGGCCTGCATAGCAGGATACTTCTGGTTGTTTTTCTAACCACGAAGAGCAACTATATGGAGGACCCAGCCTACTGAACTACCTCATGTTTGCCAGAGACTTGGCTTTTCTGCCACAGTGCCCTCCTGAAACCCCCCCACCTTCAAAATGTTTCACGGGAGACTAGGTTTCAACTGGATTGCATCAAGACTTGATCTCTGGCTACTGGAAGATAGAAAATTAGACTAAGGTGCAGAGACACCAAGGGACACCAAGGTTAGCTGAGGGTTTCCTAATCCTAGGGCAGGGGACTTGCTTCACACACCAGATCCGTCCTTCACTGGATTGTGCTAGGCCTGCCATCCACAACAGAGGGTATGTGTGTGTATTCGTAAAAAGCGTGACTTGGGAAGGCTAAATTTTAAGACCGGTGCCCCTGTACCCATCCTGGGCTGTCTAGGGAAGGATATATGAAGCAAGGACTAAAATTCTTAACGTTTCCAAATTCTTGGGTTCAAGGGAGCCCTGTAAGAGAGGGCCTCTTCATGCGGTGTGCACAGCCAGCGTCCTGCCCTGCTGCAGCGCTGATTCAGTATCACGGTAACTAAGGAGAAAAGGGGGCTTCATTTACATGCTATAGGATCACTGCAAACCTCCCTTGCTGGGCTGGAATGGGACAAGCATGATAGAACGTGTTCAGGGGTGCACATCTGATCCTGGGTTTGTTTCCCCCTGATGTTGCCCCCTCTAGTTCCTGTATTTGTGTGGACTTTGTAGCAGTTGTTGACTGCTAGGTGGTCTAGTTTGTGTAACTGTACTGTGTTGGTCTTTCTCCATGTTCTTTTGGGGTTTTATTGTTTACAAACTTTTTTGTATTGAGAGAAAAATGGCCAAAGTATCTTTACAGAAAGTTCTGAACCAGGCAAAAAGGATGTAAAACATGAGTTTGGGGGACCCTCATATTGAAGTAGGGATTTTGAACTATCCTTTCTTTGTGTTTCCCTTCCTCTATTTCCTATTTTGGATCAGATCTTCTGCCCTAAAAACTTGACTTCTACTGTACCTTCTTCTCCATTCACCTACCCCAAAAGAAAACCTACATACCCACACACGCATATATTGAATTCTCGGGCTATCTCTGCAACTCTTAAATGATGTATGAGAACAACCTGAAGAAGTTAGGAACCCTCCATCGCTTGTTCCCACCCTGAGTCAATGTGGTTCACCCAAAACACTGAAGACACTACTTTATTTGGATGGATCAAACCTACTTAATCCGTAATCTCAAAGAAGGGAGAAGTAACCGGGGGCCTTCCACGTAGAAGTGGGGTCAGGAGACCAGGCAAAGGAATATGAGTATATATCCAAGTCACTTAGGAACTTTTATGCAAGTGCAAGAAACTTTTTTTTTTTTGAGACAAGGTCTTGCTCTGTCACCCAGACTGGAGTGGAGTGGTACAATCTTGGCTCACTGCAGCCTCAACCTCCCAGGCTTAAGCGATCCTCCCACCTTAGCCTCCCAAGTAGCTGGAACTACAGGTGTACACCAACACGCCTGACCAATTCTTTTTATTTTTTTGTAGAGACAAGATCTCAGTATGTTGCCCAGGCTGGACTCCAACTCCTGGGCTCAAGCAATCTTCCTTCCTTGGCCTCCTAAAGTGCTGGGATTACAGGTGTGAGCCACCACGCCCGGCCCAGTGCAAGAACTTATGTCAAAGTGGCTACAAGATTGTTTAAAAAGAGAGAGATGAATGTAACCCCATGTTTACTGCTAGAAACCAAAGCTTTATGTGAAATCTTGAATTTAGGGGCAGGGAGGGAGGGTAGAAAGGCTTGTACCTTCCCTGATCCCTGCCCCTCATTCCTGAACTGCAGGAGACCAGGGCCCCTTGGGCTTTGGTTACTCCATTTCTGGGGTGCATCTATTGGATGGTTGATTTTTCTGTATCAGGTACTTCCTTTCCCATTTTCTAATCACTTTGTAACACACATGCTGACCCTTTTCACTTCCCTTCTCCTTTCCCTGGAAAGATATAATGAATAAATAAAGACTTACTGGTACTGAAACTCAGAAAAAAAAAAAAAAAAAAGATAAAAAAGATCTGACAATGAGTGATGTTAAACATTACTCACCAGGGTGATGTTAAACATTACTCACCAGGGTAATGTTTAAAAAGGGTCACCAGAGATGGCAGGGCTGCCTATAACAGGTGACAAGATGGCTAAGAAGGCTCAAGCAAGACTCTGGCCAGAAAGAGGAGCTCCTCCCAGCCAGAAGAACCTCAGAAGGGTTAAGTGGCAACAACTTCGAGCCCATCTCGCAAGAACTTTCAGCCACCAATAAATCCAAGAACTGAAGGCTTATTGCAAGGTGACACTTGTGGCGGGGCTAGGTAAAGCAGCAAAGGAAACACAGGCTGCTGTCCTGGGCCCACAACTGCTCTCAGATGTCACACTAGAAGGCACTTAACTCTCACTTCATGACTGAGGAAACTGCAACCCCAGAGTGTGAACATCCAGGCCTCCACAGGCTGTCTGCAGAACACAGTCACACTCCAAAGTCTTTTTTTTTTTTTTTAGACTGGGTCTTGCTCTGTCACCCAGGCTGGAATACAGTGGCATGATCTAGCTTGTTGCAACCTCTGCCTCCTGGGCTCAAGTAATCCTCCCAACCTCAGCCTCCCAAGTAGCTGGGACTTCAGATGTGCACCACCACACCCAGTTAATTTTTGTGTTTTTTGCAGAGACGGGATTTCACCATGTTGCCCAAGCTGGTCTTGAACTCCTGGGCTCAAGCGATCCCCCTGCCTCAGCCTCCCAAAGTACTGAGATTACAGGTGTGAGCCACTGCACCCAGCACACCCCAGAATCTTCATCTTAAGACCTACCCAGTTACCCCAGGACACCAATCTTGTTCTGTTTCCCAATTAGCTTTGTCTCATCATAAATGCTATACTCTGTAGATACTCTTGATTCACTCAATCATTTAACAGAAATTCATCAAATGTCTACTATGAGCCAGCACTGTGCCTTCAAGATATGAATAGAGGAGAGTAGCTGCCTGGCTGGCACTTGGGGCTCAGGATGAGATGACAACCTAGAAATGGGCTCATCATTAGACCGGGGGAAAGTGGGGTACGGTGCTATGAGGCGGGGAGGGATCCCTGGGGGGTCCCCAGGCTGACCTACTGAGAAACAGGGTCTATTACACTGAAGAGCTTAGACCCGTCTTGCAAGGTGTTGTTTACCTTAGGCTATTGCTGCACAATCTTCAATCCTCGCAGACCCGTCAGGTAGAACTGGGATTTTGTGTCATCAGTGGCACAACAGTAACACCACCATATTCTCTTCCACAGAAGTACTTTAGGATGACAGTGCAGCTGGCGCTGTTGAGAGCCAACCTTGAATTCAAATGAATCTAAAACGTAAATTTTAAAAAGAAAGTCATTGATAAATTCCAGCACTTTATAACTAAGAAGTTACTTGTGGCCGGGTGTGGTGGCTCACGCCTGTAATCCTAGCACTTTGGGAAGCCAAGATGGGTGGACTGCTTTGAACTCAGGGGGTTGAGACCAGCTTTGGCAACATGGCAAAACCTTGTCCCTACAAAAAAATACAAAAAAATCAGCCAGCTGTGATGGCCCGCGCCTGTGGTCCCAGCTTCTTGGCAGTCTGAGGCAGGAAGATGGCTTGAGCAGGGAAGTGGAGGTTGCAGTGAGCCGTGACTGCATCACTGCACTCCAGCCTGAGCAACAGAGCCAGACCCTGTCTCAAAAAAAAGAAGTTACTTGTGACACAGATCACCACAGCTGACAACACATTGGAGGCCTACAACCACAAGAAGACAAGATTCCAAGGGCTTCTAAGCTGAGGCACGGCCTTTTGGGCTGCAAGCCTGCCCACAGTCCATCATCTGGGCAGCAGTCAGGAAAGCGCCCTAGCCAGGCCACATGGGAAGCAGGCACATCCCTGGGAGGCAAAAGGGAAAGAGGGCCAGGCCAGGGTGACGGCAGGGCGGGGTGATGGCAGAACGGGTGGAGGAGACTGTGGGGAGAGCTGTTCAGGATGTGGCCCATGCCTAAGCCTCAAGTGGAAGAGGAGGAAACGATGGAGAGAGACTCCACAGTGATCCTCTTTACTCACACAGGTCCATGTGGGCTATTTTGGGGCAAATCTTCAGGCAAGTTTCTAGAGAAACTGAGGGAAAACACCAGAGGGGGCTGCCCAGGTAATGCTGACAACACAGGGAGGTGAGAGGATGAGCAGATCTCAAAGGTGACTGAGAGGCAGAGGGGAGAGACAAGGAAAAACCAAAGTAAAGTGAAGTTAGGGAAACCAAGAAAAGACTTTCCAAAAGCAGTGGTCAGCGGGGTCAAAGGTCCCTTCAGTGGGCGGCACAGCAGGAAGTGGGGGAGAAGCAGGAACTGGGAATGCTGGAGGTGGGGATGGGAGGCAAAAGGCTTGGCTCTGTCCCTAAACAGAAGGTGCCCTGGGAAGAGCGGGGAGGCTAACTACACAGGGAAGAGAAGCTTCCTGGAGAAAGGGATCCAGGGCACAGGCGGTGGAAGGGATTGGCCTCAAGAGACCAGGAAGAAATCTCATTTTTCCTGACAGAGAAAGTAGGATGGGTCTGGTGGCAGGCAAGTCCTGGAGGGCTGTGCAGAAGGGAAGTGAGGCAGCTTATGCCTGAGAGCCAGGCGTGTTGATTGCTCAGGGGGAACCGTACATCTGTAAAGGCAGCCAGCGGCTGGCTGAGTGATCTGGCTTAGCCTGGGCTGGGAAGCACCTCCGCACACTGGCTCAAGAAATTAGACACGTTCTTCTCACTGTTCTTATACCAAGCCTTTTCCCAAGTGCGTGCCCAGAAGGAAAGGGGCCACTCTTCTACTTCTCTTGTGCCTGCAAGAGAAGTAGAACCCCACCCTGGGCATTCCATGATTATGCCAGGCCTTTCTCACTCCTCACTCCACCCAGTCCCTCCAGACCCTCTGCTCTCAACTCCAGCACTGCGCGGGGAGAGTGTCTACTCCACTCCCAACAGGCAGGGGATTTTAAGCACCGGCTGGGCCCTCAAGTCTCATCTTCCTCCACAACATCTGTGAGAAGATTGAAAGGTGGTGAGAGAAAGGGATTGGAGGAGGTGAACGTGTGAAAAGAGAGCAAGCCATTGTATGTTTTGGGGTTTTGTCCCACACGCAAATTTGAGTACTTATAAAGTCTAAGCAAGATGTTTTAAATAATAATCATGCATCATTAGGTTTCATACTGTGCAAAAAAGTGACACAAGGGGAGATCTGTTACAAACTACACGGCAGCGCTCTGCTGCTTTCTGGAAGCTTAGGGCTAGCAATGGAGTCACAGCATGGCATCCAGAGCCCCTCTCTGAGCACGGCGGTGATCCTGCTCCAGCACACGCCTCGGTTTCCTGGTCTACATTATGGGAATATAACAGCACCCGCCTCATGAGATTGTTAGGGTTAAACGAGTTTAATTAATATCACAGTATTTCAGGGCAGTTCTCGGCACAGAGGGAGAGATGGGTAAGGGCTGGCTGTTCCAGAAGATTCTGGCCTCTCCCAGTGTGTTTCGGCGCGGGGGCACGGCTGGCCCAGGAGGTGGCTACCCGGGGCCGGCACGGGCCCCGACAGCCGCCGCCTTCCCTGAACCTCGGCGGCCCAGTCTCCGCTTACCTGAGGGGTGGAGCCGGCAGCCTGCGGAGCCACTGGCCAAGCTGGGAAGTCCGGCGCAACTCCGCACCGCAGAGCCGGTGCCTCCTCTGCAGGTAAGAGCCGCAGCCCCGCCGCCCGCCGCCTAGCGGCCCCTGACCCCTGGGCCGCGCGCCCACCACCCGACGTGTTGGCCAACGTGCTTCTCCCAGCGCCGCAGGCCTGAGCTCCCGGAACGCGCCCAGGAGGCCTGGCCAAAGGCCGCAGTAGGCGCTCTGGATTCCGGGATGCGCCAGGGGTTAGTTCCGGGAGCGCAGCCTGCGGGGGTCTTCGCGGGCACCCCCCGCCCCGCAGTTGGTACGTTCCTCCTGCCTGCGGCGCCTGAGTGCGCAGGCGTGGGCAGCGAGGCAGTGCGGCCGGAAGCGAAAGGGCCGTGAAGTCAACAGTCGGTAATCGTTTATCGGTGCGGCCTTAGAGAAAGGACCTCCAAGCCCTTATTCAATACATGTTGGGTGGTGGTCACAGGTGCGAGTCTCCGGGCAGATGGCGGCCTAGATTTCCTCCCGGACTCGGTGGCACCCAAGGCCCCCAGCACGCCGGCGCTGTGCGTGCCAGGCTGACCGCCCGAGTGCGACCCGGGCCTCGTCCGCACGTGCAGATGGAAGGGGCCACAAAGACGATAAGGATCCAGGTCTCCCCGCGTGGAAGGCTTATCTATGGGTTCAGGAAACCCACCCAGGGTGTCTCCTGGTGTTACCAGAAAGGGGTCCTGATCCAGGCCCTAAGAGTGGGTTCTTGGATCTCATGCAAGAAAGAATTCAGGGCAAGCCCATAGAGTAAAGTGAAAACAAGTTTATTAAGAAAGCAAAGAAATAAAAGGATGGCTACTCCCTAGGCAGAGCAGCCCCAGGGCTACTGGTTACCCATTTTTATGGTTATTTCTTGATTATATGCTAAACAAGGGTTGAATTATTCGTGAGTTTCAGAGAAAGGGGTTCCGGCAGTTCCCGGAACTGAGGGTTCCTCCCCTTTTTAGACCATATAGGGTATTTCATGATGGTGTCATGGCATCTGTAAACTGTCATGGTGCTGGTGGGAGTGTCTTTCAGCATGCTAATGGATTATAATTAGTGCATAATGAGCAGTGAGGACCACCAGAGGTCCCTCCCATTGCCATATTGGTTTTGGTGGGGTTTAGCCAGCTTCTTTACTGCAACCTGTTTTATCAGCAAGGTCTGTATGACCTGTATCTTGTGCCAACCTTCTGTCTCATCCTGTGACTTAGAATGCCTAACCTCCTATGAATGCAGCCCAGTTGGGCTCAGCCTCATTTTACCCAGCCCTTATTCAAGATGGAGTAATTCTGGCTTAAACACCTCTGACACTGGGGTAAATGCCTGTTGCCTGATGACTCCCAGAAGTCCTTAACACCTAACCCAGAGACGTCTGGGCCTGCATTCACTCTGGTGCTCTGCCAGTCGTGCAGCTACAAATTGCGCAGGAGCCAAAGAAGTCACGTTCCCTGGGCGAGTGCAAAATGCCTGTTTGTGCCATGTTGGTTCCACATGTGCACCAAAGTGAACAACTTTTGTCTGCCTCTACCTTGAAGTTCTCTCCACGTCCTGAGTTGGACGTATTCACGGGGCTGGCCTTGGGGCAGGCTTCCCTAGTCTTCCCAGGGGCAACTTCAGATTTTCCCATCTCTTTCAGATGACCCTTCTCCTGCCCCAAGCAAATTAATGCCAAGCCAGTCTAGTTCTCCAGCTTGGGCTACAGCTGGGACCCCTGCCCAAGAATAGTGATTTTTATCTTTACACTTTATCCAAGTTATTTATTTTTATTTTTTTGAGATGGAGTCTCACTCTCTTGCCCAGGCTGGAGTGCAGTGGCGTGATCTCAGCTCACTGCAACCTCCACCTCCTGAGTTCAAGCAATTCTCCTGCCTCAGCCTCCCAAGTAGCTAAGACTACAGGCATGAACCACCATACCTGGCTAATTTTTGTATTTTTAGTAGAGACGGGGTTTCGCCATATTGGCCAGGGTGGTCTCGAACTCTTGACTTCAAGTGATCTGCCCGCCTTGGCCTCCCAAAGTGCTGGGATTGCAGGTGTGTGCCACCCTGCCCAGCCATATCCAAGTTATTTTTAATCTCAGTTGATCTCCATGCCTCGGAGATGGAAGTATTAGTTTCTCCATTATACAGATCAGAAAATTGAGACTCACACAGCATGTTACAGTAGGAAATGGGACTAAAAGAAAAATTATTCAAACAATTGTTAAGGTGAGAGACTTTATTCAAGAACAGCTGCAACAGGGGTTATGCAGTAGGGGCAAAAAAATCAGGCTTAACATCAAATACAAGGACAGGTGGAGATTTATAGTTAAGCAACAGGGTGGAAGTCAGCAGATGGAAAATTACTAAGAAGACACATAAAGGTTAGGGACATTTTTGCTGAACGCAAGCCAAGGTGATCAGATACCAAGGGTAGGGGATTTTTGCTGAACTGACTCAGCAGGATTCTTGCTAAAACTGAACTAAGTGAGTTAAGGACCAGCCCAGGGTCAGGGTCTAGTCAAAAAGAGGACTGAGAGGACCTTGACTCAAGTTTAGTCAAAGAGTGAGTTCTTTTCATGAGCTACCAATGATTTGAGTTGTATTGTCAGAGGTGTCCTAACTAGAGTGACACTATCCTAAATAAAGGCTGGGGAAGGCAAGACCTGCTGGGTTGCATTCCCAGGAAGTCAGCACTCTTGATCATAAGACGTTTATTGTTAAGGAAACAAGTTAATGGAAAAAGGCATTCTTGTTTTTGTTTTTGTTTTGGAGATGGAGTCTCACTCTGTTGCCCAGGCTGCAGTGCAGTGCCACCATCTTGGCTCACTGCAACCTCTGCCTCCCGGGGTCAAGTGATTCCCCTGCCACAGCCTCCCAAGTAGCTGGAATTACAGATGTGCGCCACTTTACCTGGCTAATTTTTATATTTTTAGTAGAGACGGGGTTTTGCCATATTGGCCGGGCTGGTCTCAAACTCCTGACCTCAAGTGATCCACCCGCCTCAGCCTCCCAAAGTGCTGGGATTACAGGCGTGAGCCATGGCGCCCGGCCTGGAAAAAGGCATTCTTAATTTAAACTATATTCTGCTCTAAAGATAATAGTCCACTCATAAATTCTTTCTGAAATTAGTTGCACAAGAGAATAACAATACAGATGGTCTGTCATAAGCCGATCACAAGCCTTTGTAATAAAATACACTATTCTTAGCTCTAATATCCTACACAAGCAAGCATTACACTTGAGGTAAGGCGTTCTTCCTCTTGCTTCCTGAGGACACCCTACTCTAATAGATTAGTTTCTAATAAACCATTTTAACTTTACTGTACTCTGCGACTCACCCTAAATTCTTTCCTGTGCAAGATCCAAGAACCTGTCCTTGGGGTCTGGGGTGAAACCCTTTTTCTGGTAAGAGTACTGTTACATGGGATCCATACTATGGGCTCAGAGTTGGTCCCTTTCCAGCGTTAATCCAGAAACACTTTAAAACAAGGAGTTTCTTACTCAAAAGAGGGCAAAAGACCAGTCAGGGATGGATTGGGAGCGGAAGAACGGAAGGAAATGCTGATCTTCCTGTAGGTGCAAAACTTGTCACTGCAGCCAAGCCAAGTTTCAGGAGGGTGGACCTAAAATCAGCTCATTTTGCTAGGTGTTTTACAAAAGGATAAATAGGACTGGCTTCTGCCCCTAGAGCTTCCAGATACAGCATCCCTGTTTGCCCCGTTTGCAGGGGTGACAGAAAGTGGGAAGTAGCTACATTAGCTGCTAACTCTGCCTTGGGTCAGGGGAGAAGCTGGTGGGGTTAGCCCCAACAGTGTTTTAAAATGCAGAGTAATTGTCAAGACTGGAGTTGGGGCAAACAAACAATAAATAAATAAATACGAAGTAATTGGATGGACAAAGTGCTTTGCCTCCATCTTCCCAAGGGCAAAGGCACCTGAATTTGCTATCCTGCCCTAACTCTTCCTGGACCATTTCATAGCCTTGTGGAATGTCAGAGCTAGACAGGTCCTTAAGAAGTCTGTTCTGGGCCAGGCATGGTGGCTTATGCCTGTAATCCCAGCACTTTGGGAGGCCCAGGCGGGCAAATCACCTGAGGTCGGGAGTTCAAGACCAGCCTGAGAAACATGGAGAAACCCCGTTTCTACTAAAAATACAAAATTAGCTAGGCATGGGGGTGCAGGCCTGTAATTCCAGCTATTCGGGAGGCCGAGGCAGGAGAATCGCTTGAACCTGGGAGGTGGAGCTTGTGGTGAGCCGAGCTCACGCCATTGGACTCCATCCTGCCTAGGTAACAGAGTGAGACTCCGTCTCAAAAAAAAAAAAAAAAAAAGTCTGTTCCACACCCCCAATTTTACAAATGCTGTGCAGTGAATAAGTGTCAGAGTCGCTCGACTTGGAACCGGGGATTTTCCCAGTAGAGTGTATACTTTAACTCTTAAATTGCCTAAATTGACAAGACTTGCTCAGTAATAAACCAGGTGAAGATTAAATCCAAATTTTTGTCTACAGCCCAGGTATCTTCCTACTTCAGCAGTGTTTTGGGATGTAGAAGAACTTGGGAAACTTGTTTGAAAATGCAGAATACAATGCCCACACCCATTCTGTGGGTCTGGAAGGAGCCCAGAAAATGACTTTTAAAATAAACCCCTAAGGGAGTGAAATGCATTAGAATCACATGGTGTATGTAAGCTTTTGAAAAACACTGATCTAAAGCAAATTTTTGGGCTCACGGGCCCCCTAGAAGAATCTTGAAAAACTGTACGTTCTTTGTTTGTTTTGTTGTTGTTGCTATTGTTGTTGAGAAGGAGTCTCATTCTGTCACCCAGGCTGGAGTGCAGTGGTGCGATCTCGGCTCTCCAGGTTCAAGCGATTCTTCTGCCTCAGCCTCCCAAGTAGCTGGAACTACAGCTCTGCACCACCACGCCCAGCTAATTTTTGTATTTTTAGTACGGATGGGGTGTCACCATATTGGCCAGGCTGGTCTTGAACTCCTGACCTCGTGATCCGCCCGCCTCGGCCTCCCAAAGTGATGGGATTACAGGCATGAGCCACCACACCTGGCAACTCTGTACATTTTAAAGTTGGCATCTTTATTAGTTTTCCAGGACTACAGTAAGAAAATACCACAAACAGCGTAGCCTAAAACAACAGAAATGTATTGTCTCATGGTTCTGGAGGGTAGATGTCTGAAATCAAGGTGTTGTACTCTCTCTGAAAGCTCTAGGAAAGAATCTGTTCCATGTCTTTGTCTTAGCTTGTGCTGCTCCCAGAAATGCCTCATGTCTTTTGGCAGAGATCAGACCGCTCCATAATGATCTCTGAGCACAGACAAAACAAGAACATTATCCAAACCACAGGAAACCTCCCTATCCTGGCTGATACAAATGACTACTGCTCTTCACCATCATAGCTTTAGCCTCACTCTATTCTTCTCGTCTTCTCCATAAGAATTATCTAAAATATACGCAATTATAAAATTGCCCCTACTTCCTGACATCATCCCATTGAGAGGAAATCCCCATTTTCTTGCAGCTTCCCCCAAATCTACTAAAACAAGCCCTGTCCTATAAAAAGTCCTTTTTAACACCCTCTCGTGAGACATCCCATCATTCCTTTTGGTTTACTTTCCTCCTTCTTGCAAGGAGCCAATAAATCCAACCCCGTTCAACTGCAGATGTGTTCTTGGTGGTCATAGATTTAAAGAGAAAAGTCATAATCCATTTCCTCAGCTACTGGAATGGATTCAACAAAATTCAATATCCATCTGGATAACAACTAGGTTGTAGTGAAATAGAAATAGATGCCTATTTTCTTAGCATGATCAGATATATCCATCTTGACCTCAAAGGTAGTATAATGCTTAAGTGGAAAACATGAAATGTATTCCTGTTGAATTCAAGAATAAGATAATCACATATACTATTATCATCATCATTTAACATTGTTCTGGTGGTTTTAGTCAACACCACTAGTTAAGAGAGAGAAATTAGAGGCTTATTAACTGGAAAATAAGAGGTAAAATTATCATTTCAAATGACTTGATTGCATAAATGAGAAACACAAGACAATTAGCTGACAAAAATTACTACAGCTAATAAAATAATTCAGTAAAGTGTGTGGGTTTAATATTAATAAATGGAAATCAAAAGCTGCCATCTATGCAAACAACAACCAGTTAGAAAATAAAAAGGAAGGCCGGGCGCAGTGGCCTACACCTGTAATCCCAGCACTTTGGGAGGCCACCAAGGCAGCCAGCTCACTTGAGCCCATAAGTTCGAGACCAGCCTGGCCAACATGGAAAAACCCTGCCTCTACTAAAAATACAAAAAATTAGCTGGGCATAATGGTGCACGCCTGTAATCCCAGCTACTTGGGAGGCTGAGACACGAGAATCACTTGCGCCCAGAAGGCAGAGGTTGCAGTGAGCCGAGATTGCGCCATTGCAATCTCAATAAATAAATAAATGAAGGAAGGAAGGAAAGACTCCAGCTCTTTACTAACAATAAAAAAGATTAAACATCAAGGAAAATGCTTAGCAGAAAATGTACAAAATCTACATGAAAAAAACCGAAACTTTTAAGCATCACTAAAGACAACAAAAAGAAGACCTGAATAAATGGAAAAGCATATCACGTTCAGGGGCAGGAGGACTAAATATCTAAAAGATATCAGTTCTCCCTAAAATAGGCTACCAATTTAACGTAATCCCAGGAAAATTTCCAACAGGAACTTTTAAGAACCAGATTCTCGGCCAGGCGTGGTGGCTCATGCCTGTAATCCCAGCACTTTGGGAGGCCGATGCGGGCGGATCACGAGGTCAAGAGATAGAGACCATCTTGGCCAACATGGTGAAACCCCGTCTCTACTAAAAATACAAAAATCAGCTGCGCGTGATGGCACGCACCTGTAGTCCCAGCTACTCAGGAGGCTGAAGCAGGAGAATCGCTTGAACCCGGGAGGCGGAGGTTGCAGTGAGCTGAGATCGTGCCACTGCACTCCAGCCTGGCAACAGAGTGAGACTCCGCCTCAAAAAAAAAAAAAAAAAAAAAAAAGAACCAGATTCTAAAGTTCAGATGGAAAAATAAACAAGAATAGCTAGAAAAATTCAGATAAAGAATAGTAGTGGCTGGGGGTTGGTAGGAACAAGCCCTGACACATATCAACATATATTTAAAGCTACTACAGTCGAAACACTATGTATGTGTGAATGTATTGACAGCCAGATTAATGGAATGGAACAAAAAGTCTAAAAACAGGCCCAATGTATTGCTTAAAGAAACATGGTACATCCACATGATGGAATATTAGGCATTCATTTTTGTTGTTTGTTTGTTTTTTGAGACAGTTTCACTCTTGCTAACCAGGCTGGAATGCAATATATATAATAAATATATATAAATTATAATATATAATAAATAATATAAATAAAATATAAGAAATAGTTTCTTATTTAATAATAAAATAACAAATATTTTCTTATTTAATAATAAAATAATAAAATAATTATTTATTAATAATAGTTATAAATATTATTTTATTTAATAATATTAAAAATAATACCATTTATTACTTATTATTATGTTGAAACAGGGTCTTGCTTTGTCATCCTGGCTGGAGTGCAGTGGTGTGATCACAGTTCACTGTAGCCTCAATCTCCTGGGTTCAAGTGAGCCGCTCTCCACCTTGCGAGTAGCTGGGACTACAGGTGTGTGCCACTGTGCCTGACTAATTTTTGTATTTTTTTTTTTTTTTTTTTGTAGAGATGGGATTTTGCCTTGTTGCTCAGGCTGGCCTTGAGCTCAAGGGATCCATGCACCTCAGCCTTCCCAAGTACTGGGAAGTACAAGAGCCACCAAGCTCAGCCTTAAACATTATTTTTAAATAATAAAATATTTTAAACATCTAGAAAAGCACAAAAATACTGCTTCAGATACCCACAAAAAACACCTCAAAGAGTAACTATATGTTTGCCACATTTGCTTCAGACATCTGCCTGTCTTTTTCAAAGAAATAAATTGTGACATACCCAAAGCTCCATCGCCCCCACCCTATTTTCTTTCCCTATTTCCTTCTTCTGAGCCAATCAGTACCTGAGGTAGAGGCTGATCACTCTCTTCTATAAGCCAGGGTTCTTTGGTGCAAACGATAGACATAGCTGTACCTATTAATAGTTTAAGGAAAAATGCATTTTCTAAGGTGTATTAAATAGTTCAAGAATCCTTGGCAGGGCTAGAGGAAGAGCTTCTAGGTTAAATCCAGGAACAAGGCTGACAACTATTCTACAAAACTGGTCACATAAAGTCACTGACCCCAGATCCCTTCGGCTCCTGCCACAATGACAGAGCTAACACCGCTGCCACTGACCCTAGGAGACACGCATACAGCCCCAGTGCCACATGAGTAAGCTGCCATCACCCCTACCACCACAGCTTAGCATGAGTGACCTGGGGACTAGACTAGATGCAGAACCTCACTCGCCCTGGAGGGGCCATATGGCTCTAGTACTGTGCTTGCCAGAAGAGCCCCATCCTGTGCATCGCCTCTGCCTCGAGTTGTTCATTTCTGCCACTAACACTTACCCAGGTGTGGCCGGGTGCGGTGGCTCACGCTTGTAATCCCAGCACTTTGGGAGGCCGAGGCAGGCGGATCACAAGGTCAGGAGATCGAGACCACGATGAAACCCCGTCTCTACTAAAAAATACAAAAAAATTAGCTGGGCGTGGTGGCAGGCGCCTGTAGTCCCAGCTACTCGGGAGGCTGAGGCAGGAGAATGGCGTGAACCCGGGAGGCGGAGCTTGCAGTGAGCTGAGATTGCGCCACTGCACTCCAGCCTGGGCGACAGAGCAAGACTCTGTCTCAAAAAAAAAAAAAAAAAAACACCACCCAGGTGCATCTTCTTCACAGTCCCCAAGTCCCTTGCAAAAACTGGCTCCAAAGATTTCTGGGAAATGTTGTTTTTAGCTTTCCAGGCTCCAGGCAGGTCCCCAGGGAGCTGCCAAGAAGGCTCAGTGAGCCCTTCCAGTGTCTGTCAAAGAATCTAGTATGTGTGTATCCATAACACACACACACACTCTCTCTCCCTCTCTCTGTCTTTCTAGCTAATGTAAACCAAAATCAAATTCTAAGGCCCTCCAACCATCTGAATGCACACCTCCTCTTGGCCAGGGCACTCCAAAGCTAACGTGAAAAAAACTGGTTCAGGCCATGATGGGAAGGGAGGGTTGGATATGCCTCACTGTACCCTCCTCCCTTTTGGATTTCAGGAAGAGCTAACCGGAATTAACATCAACACAGACTTTAAGTCTGATAAGAAACATTTACAATCTATTCTGTGAAGCCTGCTACCTGGAGGCTTCATCTGCATGATAAAACCTTGGTCTCCACAATCCCTTATCATCATAACCCAGACATTTCTTTCTATTGATTCCAGGTCTTTGGATAATAACTTGATCCTTTCAACCGATTGCCAGTGAGAAACTTTAAAATCGACCTATGACCTGGAACACCCCCCCCAACTCCATTTCAAGTTGTCCCACCTTTCTGAACTGTCACGTGTGTCCGCAGAGAAGACCACCTAAACAGGTTTTGTGTGAGCAATAAGGCTGTTTATTCACTTGGGTGCAAGTGGGCTGAGTCTGAAAAGAGTCAGCAAAGGGAGGTAGGAGAGAGGCAGCTTTATAGGACTTGGGTAGGCAGTGGAAAGTTACAGTTAAAGGTGGTTGTCTATTGTTAGCAGAGGAGGGGGTTACAGGGTGCATGGTGGGGAGACCGTAAGACTCATTGTCCAAAAGAAGAATGTCACAAGGTCAATTAATCAGTTGGGGCAGGGCCAGAACAAGTCATAATGGTGGAATGTCATAAGGTTGGTCAATCAGTTAAGGCAGGAGCTGGCTGTTTCACTTCCTTTGTGGTTTTTCAGCTGCTCCAGACTTCTTGGTTCCTGCAGACCATCTGGACATATATGTGCAGGTCACAGGGGTTAAAATGGCAGAGCTTCAGCTCAGAGGCCTGATATTCCTGTCTTTTTATTTATAAAATATAAAGTTATAAGAAAAGATAAAGAAAATATCCGTTTTTTCTGGGGATTATTGGGGTAGGGGCGATGTTTCTCAGGACTGCTTCAAGTATGACCAGGAACTGCATGGACACCTTAAAGAAAATTTTATAATGAGTTAGTCTAGTAAGTTGCGGGTCTAGGGTGCATTTCTATGTAGCTAACAAGATGCCAGTTAGCATATTTTTGAGTTTGGAATTGCCCTAATAAAATAAGTTCTCTAAAAACAGTGATCAGGCATATTAGCTTTAATGTAGGTGGCGATGAGTTTTTAGGCCAGGGAAGGAATAATGTTTTACATACCAATGCTTTTTGTCCCCATTTTCTGTCATATGAATGGGATTCCCTGTTGTTAAGCCAATGATCTATTATATTACCCTTTTCCCATAGGTGTGAGTGGCGGTCTGAATGGAGAAGTTCAATAGTTTTGATTGTAGAGCCTACACAGGAGCGATAATAAGTAAAATAATCTTTGTCTCCTGGATTAAGCTAAAGAAGAAAGAATTTTCCATGATCTAAGAACCACTTGCCCTGAGTTGGAAAAGACTGGTAGAGCGGGTTTTTAGAAGAAGAGTAGGTGGGAGTGATAGAGGAGAAAGAAAAACACTGGCCATCTGCCGGGGGGGCTGGAATATTAGCGGGTGTGGAGGCATTGGCTATTTCCTTGGCAGTTTTGTCGGCATAGGCATTTTCTTTAGCAATAAGATCAGTTGGTTTCTGTGTCCTTTACAGTGAACGACCCCAGCCTTGGCCAGCAAGAGAGCAGCCTTAAGGAGGGCCTTTATTAGAGAGGCATTGATAATGGAAGAACCCTGTGTGGTGAGAAAACCTCTTTCAGTCCAAATGGCAGCACGGTTATGGAGGATGTGGAAAGCATATTTGGAGTCAGTGTAAATGTTAATGTGCATTCCTTTGGCGAGAGAGAGTGCATGGTTTAAAGCAATCAGTTCAGCTTGTTGGGAAGTAGTGGAGGGAGGAAGTGCAGCAGCCTTGATAATAGAGGTATGGGACAAAACAGCATAACCAGCTTTAGCTGGCGAGATTTGGCTGGGTTTAGAGGAACTGCCATCAATAAACTAAGTGTGGTCTGGGTTTGGGACTGGAAAAATAGAAATATGAGGAAAGAGGGAAGATGCTATGTGTATTAGGGAGATACAGTCGTGTGGCTCAGGACTTGTGCTGGGTGCTAAGTGAGAAGCAGGGTTGAAATCGGGCCCATCGGCAATAGTTACTGTTGGGGTTTCAATAAAGAGTGAATAGAGCTGGAGGAGTCGAGGGGCAGACAGTAAGCATGAAAGATGTGAGGAGGATATTAATGCTTGAAGGTTGTGATGAGAACTGTAGAGGGTAAGTGGAGCATAGCTTGTGATTTTGAGGGCCTCCAGACGTATTAAAGCGGCAGCTGCCACCGCAAGTAGACATGAGGGCCAGCCTAGAACTGTGAGGTCAAGTTGTTTGGATAGAAAGGCTATAGATCGTGGGCCTGGCTCCTGTGTGAGAACTCCAGCAGCACAGCCTTGTATTTCAGCTGTGTGTAAGGAAAAAGGTTGAGACGATTCAGGGAGTGCCATTGTGGGAGCTGTTTCTAGGGCCTTTTTGAGAGAATGAAAGGAAGAATGGGGAAAGGACTTACGGTCTATGGGATCAGCTAAATCACCTTTAGTGAGCTTGTAAAGCAGTTTGGTTAGAATGGCAAAGCTTGGTACCCAGAGTTGGAAGTATCCAACAATGCCTCAGAAGGAAAGGAGTTGTTTGGTGGTCGGGATAGGGGTCTGGGAGATTAACTGAACACGGTCTGCAGGAAGAGCACGTGTATGTTGATGGCGGACTATGCCAAGATATGTAACACTAGGGGACGAAATTTGAGCCTTGAAGGGGATACTCGGTACCCTTTTGAGTAGAGGTGTTGAAGAAGTAGGAAAGTGTTCTCCTGGGAAGATTGGTAAGAGGGGCTGCCAAGAAGAAGGTCATCAACATATTGAATAAGGTAGGAGGCAGACAGGTGGAAAGAAAGTCAGTCAGGAGAGAGGGCCTGACCAAAGTAGTGTGGGCTGTCCCTGAAACCTTGGGATAGGACAGTCCAGGTGAGTTGCTGGGACTGGTGGGTGTCAGGGTCAGTTCAGGTAAAGGTGAAAAGAGGTTGGGAGGAGGGATGCAAGGAGATGGTAAAGAAGGCATCTTTGAGGTTGATAACAGAATAATGAGTTGTGGAAGAGGGTACTGAGGAGAGGAGAGTATAGGGGTTTGGCACAACACGATGATGGGAAGGACAATTTGATTTATGAGGCAAAGGTCTTGAACTAGCCTGTAGGACTTGTCTGGCTTCTGGACGGGTAGGATAGGGGAGTTGTAAGGAGAATTTGTAGGCTTTAAAAGGCGAAGGTCTTGAACTAGCCTGTAGGACTTGTCTGGCTTCTGGACGGGTAGGATAGGGGAGTTGTAAGGAGAGTTTATAGGCTTTAAAAGGCCATGCTGTAACAGGCAAGTGATAATAGGCTTCATCCCTTTAAATCCTGCTGTGGGATGGGATACTAGCGTTGAGCGGGGTAAGGGTGATTAGGTTTTAATGGAATGGTAAGAGGTACATGGTCGGTTGCCAGAGAAGGAGTAGAGGTATCCCATACTTGTGGATTAAGGTGGGGAGACACAAAGGGAGGATGTGAAAGAGGCCTTGAATGGGGCAAAAGGACAGCAATGAGGTGTGGCTGTAGCCCAGGAATAATCAGGGAAGCAGATAATTTGGTTAAAATGTCTCAGCCTAATAAGGGAACTGGGCAGGTGAGGATAACTAAAAAAGTGCATAAAAGAATGTTGTCTAAGTTGGCACCAGAGTGGGGGAGTTTTAAGAGGTTTAGAAGCTTGGCCGTCAATACCCACAACAGCTATGGGGGCAAGGGAAACAGGCCCTTGAAAAGAAGGTAATATGGAGTGGGTAGCCCCCATATCAATTAAAAAGGGGACGGACTTACCCTCCACCGTAAAAGCTACCCGAAGCTCAGCATCCATGATGGTCCAGGGGGCTTTCCCAGGCGATCGGGCAGCATCAGTCTTCAGCCACTAAGCCGAGATCTGAGAAGCAGCCAGCCAGAGAGCTTTGATCCAGAGTTCCAGGGGCCCTAGAAGTGGCTGTGATATTAGTTGGACAGTCTGATTTCCAGTGGGGTCCTGCACAGGTGGGACATGGCTTAGGAAGAATCTTGGGCTGTGGGCATTTCTTGATCCAGTGGCCAGTTTTGCGGCACTTGAAGCAAGGTCCATGAGGAGGATTTAAAGGAGTAGCTGGAGGCTGTGATTTGGTTGTTCTGAAGTTTTTGTGTGCTGAAGGCATGGCTGGGGTTTGACTTACAGCGGAGGCAAGCAGTTGCAGCTCTGAAATGCATTGCCGCTTGGCTGCCTCTTTATTGTTGAACACCTTGAAGGCGAGGTTGATTAATTCCTGTTGTGGGGTTTGAGGGCCAGATTCCAATTTTTGAAGCTTTTTTCTAATGTCAGGAGCTGACTGGGTGATAAAATGCATATTGAGAATAAGATGGCCTTCTGGCCCTTGACGGTCTAGGGCTGTAAAGCATCTAAGGGTAGCCACCAGGCGGGACAAGAACTGGGCTGGGTTTTCATCTTTACCTTGAGTGGCTTAAGCTTGTCATAACTAACAGCTTTGTATGCTGCCTTTTTCAGCCCTTCAACTAGGCAAGAGACCATGTAATCTCGCCTAGCTATCTCGGGGAACTGCCCTGATGCCTTCTTGGAGGTCTGGCTCATGATGCCAGCAGGTGTCAGTGTGAGAATGGGCTAGGGTATAAACTCTTTCACGCTCATCTGGGGAGAGGGGAGAGGTCAGGATGACATTTAAATCACTCCAGGTTAAACTGTAGGACTGAGTCAAATATTGGAATTCCTGTATATATTTAGTGGGGTCTGATGAGAAAGAGCCCAGATGCTGACTGATTTGGGAAAGGTCTGATAGAGAAAAAGGTACATGAACCCTTACTATGCCCTCAGCTCCAGCCACCTCTCTAAGAGGAAACTGTTGGGCAGGTGGGAGAGAGCTAGTCATGGAATGAAACTGTAAGCCAGACTGAGTGTGAGGAGGGGAGGTGACAGAAGAATTATAAGGTGGGGGAGCAGAGGCTGAGGAAGAATTGGGACTTGATTCAGCCTGTCAAGGAGTGGCCTGGGGAGGGGGAGAGAGGTCAGAGGGGTCTGCAGAAAAGGAGGATTCAGAAGACTCTGAGGTTGGGGTAGAGACTGAAGAAACGGACAGGAGAGAAAGAAGAAAGATTTGGGATGAATCTCACTGGGAGCAGAGGCTAGGGAGGGAACGAAGTGTAAAAATGCCTGGACATAAGGCACCTCAGACCATCTGCCCATTTTTCGACAAAATGTATCTAGGTCTTGTAGGATGGAGAAATTGAAAGTGCCATTTTCTGGCCACTTGGAACCATTGTCGAGTTTGTATTGGGTCCAAGAGGAGTTGCAGAAAAAAATAAGACTCTTTGGTTTTAGGTCAGGTGAGAGTTTAAGAGGTTTTAAGTTTTTAAGAACACAGGCTAAGGGGGAAGAAGGAGGAATGGAGGGTGGAAGGTTGCCCATAGGAAAAAGGTAAGTTCAGAGAAGAGAGGGGGGTAGAGACATGGGGGGGGTGGTACTTGCCACCCATGGGAGGTTGTACTTGCCACCAAGGTGGAGGATCAAAGCAGGTGTCCCCGCAGTGATTAAACACCTCTGGAATGCAGGTGAATAATCAGGCAGATGTCCCTGCAGTGATTAGACACCAAGGGAAGACTGTCTTCCCGAGTCCGTGACTGGCGCCGGAGTTTGAAGTCCACAGATAAAAACATGTCTTCTCTGTCTCTACCAGAAAGGGAAAAGGAAATTAAGGGAAGGGAGAGATTGAAGGGTGACGTGGAAATTGAAAGGAGAAAGAGGTTGAGGGATAGCGAGAGAGGTTGGAGAAGAGGATAAAAAGAGGCCACTTACCTGATTTAAAATTGGTGAGGTGTTTTGTTTGGGTCAGTCTGAGGACCTGAGGTTGTAAGTGGATTTTCTCATGGAGCAAAGAGCGAGAGGACAGGCGATTGATCTCTGGAGGGAGGTCCCCCGATCCAAGTCATGGCACCAAATGTCAAGCACCTCCATGTGAAGAGACCACCTAACAGGCTTTGTGTGAGCAATAAAGCTTTTTAATCACGTGGGTGCAGGCAGACTGAGTCTGAAAAAGGAGTCGAAGGGAGATGGGGAAGGGGTTGCTTTATAGGAGTTGGGTAGGTAATGGAAAATTACAGTAAAAGGTAGTTATTTATTGTTAGCAGAGGAGGGGGTCACAAGGTACATGGTGGGAAGATCATGAGTCTTATTGTCCAGAAGAATTTCACAAGGTCGATTTATCAGTTAAGGTAGGGCAGGGACAAGTCACAATGGTGGAATGTAATGTTGGTTAATCAGTTAAGGCAGGAACTGACTGTTTTACTTCTTTTGTGGTTTTTTGGCTGCACCAGACTTCTTGGCTCCTGCAGGCCATCTGGATGTATATGTGCAGGTCACAGAGGTTACAATGGGTGAGCTTTGGCTCAGAGGCCTGACATGAACCAAATCAATGTACATCTTGCATGTATTTGATTGATATTTTGTGTCTCCTTAAAATGTATAAAACTAGGCTGTGCCCCACCCACATGATCTCAGGGTCTCCTGACGACTGTGTCATGGGCCATGGTCACTCATACTTGGCTCAGAATAAATCTTTTCAAATGTTTTACAGAGTTTGACTCTCCAGTGACAGTAATGAGGGTTAGAAATACACATATATGAAACCATAACCTATATATCATTTTATAACTGCTTTTTAAAAAAGCTAAGCATTATACTTTTTAGTTTTCACTATGTTGGCATACGTAGTTCCAGTTCATCATTTTAATTATCTTATAGTATAATACTCCCTTGTATGAATAAACCACTGTTTGTATCCATCTCCCTATGAAGGAGCCATTAAATTCTTTTCATTTTTTTTTTTTTTTTTGCTACACAAATATCATTGTCTATGTCTCATCACACATATGTACAAGAAGTTTTCTAGGATAGACACCTAGAAGTGAAGAAGCTGCTTGTCTTTGGGTCTGAGGTGTTCACCTTGGCGAGTTATTGCTAAATTGTTTCTCCAAACTGGTTGCCTCCATTTGCACCCCTACTTACATTTCCCCATCCTCCCCAGCCTTTTGTGCTGGCAGACATAACTTGCCCATCTGATGAGTGTGAAATGTCTCATTGTGACTTTAACATGCATTTCCCTGATTACTAATGGGGCTAAATATATTTTTCACCTACTGACTGGCCACTCAAGTTTCCCTCCTTGTGAGTTGCTGGGAATATACATGCCAATTTTTCAATTGTATTTTTCAGATTAATTTGTCAGTGTTGTTTATATAATCTGGATGCCAATCTTTCATAAATATGTACCACAACGATCTTTTCCCAGCCTTATTTAGAAAATTATTCCTTGATGTCAGGAAGTTATTTTCTTATGATTTACTTTAAACACTTTGACATTTTGCTCTTTGGGGTTAGGTCTTTGACCTTCCTGAAATTTATTTCTGTGCATGATCTAAGGTAGGGCTGCAGTTCTTCTTTTGTGAAGTAAGGGTTCAGATTTGCCCACTTTTAAAACTTAGGTTTGTCATGCTGTTTAAGTATGAGTTCTTTATATATTCAAGATACAAGTCTTTTGACAGATATATGCATTACAAATAGTTTCTTCCAGTTTGTGGTTTGCGTTTCATTTTTTTAACAATGATTTTTTAAAATTTATTTATTTTTTTTTTATTTTTAGATGGAGTTTCGCTCTTTTCGCCCAGGCTGGAGTGCAGTGGCGTGATCTCAGCTCACTGCAACCTCTGCCTCCCAGGTTCAAGCGATTCTCCTGCCTCAGCCTCCCGAGTAGCTGGGATTATAGGTGCCCGCCACCACACCCAACTACTTTTTGTATTTTTAGTAGAGACGGGGTTTCACCACGTTGGCCAGGCTGGTCTTGAACTCCTGACCTCAGGTGATCCACCCACCTTGGCCTCCCAAAGTGCTGGGATTACAGGCGTGAGCCACCACGCCCAGCAACAATGGTTTTGAAGAGCAGAAGGAGAAATGAGGCTGTCTGATCTTGCCCTCTCTCCCCACTTCCTCCTTCCTTCCCTGTTCCTGGCACTAGATTAACTAGGATTAGGGGAACTTGTAGCCAAAAATATATAAAGAACTTCTATAAATCAATAGGGAAAAGATCAAAAAAAGTAATAGAAAAGCAAGCCAATGACTTGAGTAGGCAAATTAGAGAAGTGGAAACCAAAATGTCCAATACACAGGTGAAGAGTCAAGCTTAGCAGCTATTAGGGAAATGCATGTTAAAACAAACTACCAGCCAGGTGCTGTGGCTCATGCCTGTAATCTCAACACTTTGGGAGACTGAGGCGGGTGGATCACGAGGTTAGGAGATTGAGACCATCCTGGCCAACACGGTGAAACCCCATCTCTACTAAAAATACAAAAAAATTAGCTGGGTGTGGTGGCATGCACCTGTAGTCCCAGCTACTCGGGAGGCTGATGCAGGAGAATCGCTTGAACCCAGGAGGCGGAGGTTGCAGTGAGCTGAGATCGTGCCACTGCACTCCAGCCTGGCGACAGAGCAAGACTCTGGCTCAAAATAAATAAAATAAAATAAACTACCATTTCACACACTTCTGACTGAAAACATTGAAGAAGAAGAATAGCAAATGAAGTCCAGAAACTCACACAAGGTTGGTTGAGTGTAAATTGAAACAATAATTTTGGAGAGAAATTTGGCAATCTCTTGTAATATTAAAAGATCTTTGACTCCTAGATATATATCCTAGAGGAGTTCCAGCAAATGTGCACAAAGACATATAAAAGATGCTTACTATTTGTTAATCTGGAAGTAACACAGGGGTCATTAATAGGGGGGTGGAAAAAGAAAGTGTATATCACTAATGAACTAGATCTATATGTAACAGTATTGTATCAGTCAGGTGTGCTGCAATAATGTTGCATGACAAAACACCCTACAATTGACTTATAACAACAGGCATTTAATTCTGGCTAGTGTGTCTGCATCAGCTGGGCTGTATTAGTCTGTTTTCACACTGGTGATAAAGACACACCTGAAACTGGGGAAAAAAAGAGATTTAATTGGTCTTACAGTTCCACAAGGTTGAGGAGGCCTCAGAATCATGGCAGGAGGCTAAAGGCACTTCTTACATGGCAGCAGCAAGAGGAAAATGAAGCAAAAGCAGAAATCCCTGATAAATCCATCAGATCTCTTGAGATGTATTCACTATCATGAGAATAGCATGGGAAAGACTGGCCCCCATGATTCAGTTACCTCCCCCTGGTCCCTCCCACAACGCAGAGGAATTCTGGGAGATACAATTCAAGTTGAGATTTGGGTGGGGACACAGCCAAACCGTATCATGGGGTTTGGCCTATCTAGCCTAGGATTGGCTCGACTTGGCTCGGGTCATTTTGTGATTAGGGTGCTCCTCACATTTCACCTTTTCTGGGCCCAGTAGGCCATCCAGGACATGTGCAAGCCAGCGACACTACAGGCAGCTCTGGGAGCCAGTTTATATACCAACTCCTGATGGTACGTTCAGCCTGCTGCCCAGGAAGGAAGCCAGTGCTGGCAGCTGGAAGGCGCCTGGCGTGTGTGGGAGCACCAAAAGCATGGGGAGATGCACTGCAGCAGCCAGCACAGACCTACAGTCTGTTATCACAGTCTCACTCTCTGTGATAAGGAGGTTAATAAGGTAATAAGGAGGTTACATTGCTGTTTCAATTTGCTTTCCCTGACTAAATTATGTTTAACATCTCTTCATGCTCAAAAGTCTTTTATATGTCTTCTTCTGTGAATTCTTTTGTGTCATTTGCTCATTTATCTACTTGTATGGTTTTTGCCTTGAAGAAAATGTAAATTTTAACTTAGTTAAATGTATAAAGTTTATCTTCATAGCCTCTGGATTTCTTTCTTTCTTCCCCTGAGATAGACTTTCCTATTACATGAAAATTTTAAAAATTCTCCAATTTTTTTTCTAGTACATTTATAGTTTCTTTCCATTTTGTATTTGTTTTGCTGCTGGGACTCTGGACACTGTTCATTGCTCTACTCATCTCTTCCTTATGTATTTGGTTTGCTATGTTTATCATATTCATTTTTTTTTTGAGTCAGTCTCGCTCTGTCGCCCAGGCCAGAATGCAGGAGCACAGTCTCTGCTCACTGTAGCCTCAACCTCCTGGGCTCAAGTATTTCCCTTACCTCGCTTTCCTGAGTAGCTGGGACTAGAGGCTCACACCTCTACACACACCCAGCTAATTTTTGTATCTTTAGTGGAGACAGGGTTTCACTATGACGCCCAGCCTGGTCTCGAACTCCTGGGCTCAAGGGATCCGCCCGCCTTGGCCTCCCAAAGTGCTGGGATTACAGGTGTGAGACACTTTGTCTGGCTGTTTATCATATTCTTAATTCCTGATTGTAAATTTATTCCTGGACTCTTATTTTCTCCCCTTGAGTCGTCTGCATGTTCATGTGCCAGCCCCACTGTTTGCATTTCTGTAGCCTTGCAAATGGTATCTTTATCTTAGACTTTTTAGTGTCTGGGAGTGACAGTGTCCCTCTCAATGCTCTGCTTTTCCAGGAATATCTTGGTTATTTCTTACATGTTTGTTTTTCCCAGACGGCTTTAGAAACAGCATGCCAATTCTAGTATCTGCTTCCTCCCCGCATCCTCCAAAAGCATTTGTGTTTTTACTGAGAAGATGCTACATTTATACATTAAAGACATTTGACAGGAAACACAAAAATACAGATACATAAGCAGGCCCCAGGTATTTTTCATAGTACTTGTTTGTCAGGTCCTGTTTTGCATATAAAAGCACGCAGGGCATTTACCACCTTCTCTTCCGCAAAGTGCATCAGTGTGGTGAGCATGACAGGAACAGAAAAGGGGAAGGAAGCTGAGATCCTGGCAGAATAAAATGTGGCACGGAATTAAATAGTTAATATGTAAATATAATGAAATTAATAGCATTTATCGACCAGTTAAGCACTTTAGTCCATTATCTCAGTTCATATTCACAACTTCTATGAGGCAGGTGCTACTAATACTATCCTGATTCATCAATAAAAATGAAGCTCAGAAAGATTAAGTCACTTTCACTCAACTAATCATCAGTAGAGCTGGAATTTGATCCAGCTGTAGACTCTGCACTCTCAACCTCCAAGCTGAGCTGAGCTGCTAAGTGAAGTTAACTGCTTCTGGGAGTCTGGGTAGAGAGAAAAAAGAGAAATATGTTTGCTGAATCAATTGCTGCCAGCCAAGGGCCAGGCCTTTGCACTTGGTATCACAACTGACTGAAGCTGCAGAATCCGCAGGAATTCAGAGCCTGGGGCTCCTGCTGTGTGGGACACAGAATGGGAAGATGAAGTCACCACCCCAGTGTGTCCCAGGTCTTTGTCAGAGGACGAAATGCTGACATTTCAGGAGGGAGGAATCCTGAGGTTAGGGAGCCAAGGCGGGGGTCTTGTAGGGGTCTGAGAATATCCATCCCAACCATGTCTGCCCACCCTGCTCAGGGAGCCGCCTGCAGGGAGAACACAAAGTTCCAATGGGCTTGGGGCAGTGCCGGAGCTCCCTGCCCCCGGCCTCCTGGGAAGCACCAGCTCGCAGAGGGACCAGCTCCTGCTGGGATCAGTGCCTGCTCTGATACCTGGAAGTCCCTGGCAGCTTGGGGGCTTCCTTCTTGCTGGGGTGTGGTCTCCTGGTCAGAAGGTCCAGTCCTGCTGGAGAAGCCAGCTGAAGGCACTCGGCTCCCCTCAGGGCCTCCCAGGCTCCTTTCCCGAGGGTCTGGGTTGATAACTAAGTTTGGAAATCCCTTGATGGGTTGAGGTTCTAGAGCAGTGGTTTCAATGGGAGGGGTGCTTCCCTAGGGAACATTTCAAAATGGCTGGAGACACTTATAGTTGTCATGGCCAGCAGCAGGGAGAGGGGTTCTGCTAGCATCTGGTGGGTAAAGGGAACGGGTGCTGCTAAGCATCATAGGATGCACAGAACAGTGCCCTCCCTTGCTCCCCCTCCCCCACAAAAAAACCCAAAGAATTATCTAGCCTAAATTGTCAACAGTGTCAGGGCTTGGACATCCTGTCTTCGAGGGCTTCAGTTAGCACCGAAACCCTTGGGAGGTGGTTTAAAATGTGGAGTCTAGAATCCCCTAAACCCATAGGGTGCAGTGTGGGACCCAGGACCTGTACTTTCAAGCACTCCAGATTATTCTATTACAGGTGGACCATACTCCACATTGACAAGTAGCACAGCAGGTTGCACCCGGTGCATAATTCCTGAACTGTGGCCCTGTGTGGGTCTGCCTGTGGCAGAGGCAGCTGGAGAGCTGGCTAAAGCCCCAGCCTCCTTCATCCCTGGAGGTTCTCTTGTAATAGACATGGCTTCCATCCCAGAATTCCATGGGTTGTTTTGTTTGGCTTGAGTGATTTTCTTTTTTCCATTATTTTTAAGTCGACAAAAATTGCATACATGTAGGTATATACCATGTTTGGAAATGTGTACACATTGTGAAACGGCTAAATTGAGCTAATAACAAATGCATTACCTCACTTTTCATTTTGTGAAATCTCCTCTCATCGATTTCCAAGCATACAACACACTGTTGGGCACTTTGTCGCCATGGGCTGCACACCAGGCCTCTTGGACTTATTCCTCTTGTCTAACTGAAATTCTCTATCTTTTGACCAATATTTCCCCAATGAGAGATTCGTATTTAGATTTGCTAACCCAGTATGTGGCCTAAATCCACACAGGACTCTGGTCATCTGCCCTCATCTTCCAGTGCCACAAGTCAAGCAAACCTGTGGTGCCTGCCAGCTGATCTCATTCCCGGAAGCCCAAAGCTTTATCAACAGGTCACTTCCAGCACACAGATAAGGAGATTAGCCACGCCTCTCACTTCACCTCTGGCTCCTCGCTTTTCCAGAATTATCAACTATCCTATTTCTGCTCAAAGCAGCCAAAGTTAACTGCGGGCTGCTCTCTGAGGGCTTCTGCAGGGAGCATGGGCCCTGTGGCCAGCAGGAGCAGCACCTCCCTCCCTCCACTAAGAATCTGTGGCGTCCCTGTTACAGGATAGAATGTGCTAGATCTCTCAGGGATGTTGAGGTACGAAACAGTTCGGGAAGACGGAACCAGAAGACAGTTCGGGAAGCCTGGGATCAGAGTGGAGAACGACAGAGCTCTTCAGCATGGTCCTTTGGTTTCCGAAGCAGTGCCTGGCACCTCATAATGGCTCAATGCTCATCATTCATTGCCACTATGAAATATTCCTGAAGGGCGTTTCCTCCAGGCTGTGGTATTGGCTGGAGAATGATCATGGCTCCCTGCTCAAGCCTATGACTCAAGCCACCGTCTCTGACCTCGGCACCATCCACCCCCAGCGATGTGCAGATTGGACAAGGGCTCGCTGGAGACTTCATCCTGCACGCAGGCGCTGCCCTCTGTTGGCCATACTCTTTGTGGGCAGCTTAACTTAGTTACTTTTACTTTTTTTTCTCAGTGGCTTTGTCCTCTGTCTCAGCGTGGCCTCCAAGGCCACTTCCCACTCTGCCACTTGGTATGGTTCAGGGCTGCCCTGCTCTCAGTCACGGCCCATTTTTAGAGCTCTTTTGCATCGTGTAGGTTCGTGAGTCTGTGTCAGAGGCTGATATTTACTGATGTGCCTCCCACATTGGGCCTGGTGTTGGCGGGGCGGGTGGGGTTTGAAACTGAGAACTCTAACAGAAGTTGGGTACACAGTGACTGCATCCAAACCCCTGCACCAAGAGACTGGACCAACCCTAGCATGGCTTCTGGCAGCCCAAAGCGGCGTCCCTGGGACCACCTGGCCACCCTTTGAGTTCCTGTCTGAAAAAGCTCAAGGCCGTCAAAATCCTTTAGTGTTTGTGCCTATTAACACCTGACAACAGGCCTCCGACCACCCCCTCACTTTCTTAGAGCATTTATGTTAAAAACACTTAGAGTCATACCTCCTTCCCTTGTCCCTTTGAGGTGTACATTCATGTCTGTCCGGGAGTGTCTTTCTCAAGAGCCTGAGAGCCAGTCCTTTGAAATGGCATCATCAGCAAGGATGGGGCCTGTCTCCCAGGCTCTGGGGGAGGACAGAACCTAACTTCCATCACTGCCAGCTGGCACACACAGCTGGCCTGGCCACAATAACACAGACAGCCCTTTGTAGTTTTTCACTCCCATGATTCCTGAGCCCCAGGATGCCCTTTCCCAACTCCTACATTCTCCCATTGAACTGTCCAGTCCCCCTGCACAGATCTGAATGGAGCTCAGCTTCTCCCCTGTCAGTGGTTAATGAATAAGATCTGTTTTCATAGCTTGAACTAAAGTCCAGCTTAGTTTATCTTTGACAGACCCACTTACCCTGCAGGTTCCCGCCTCGGGCGTAGAGGGAAAGCCTCTGAGAGGAACACGGTCCTCACCAAAGGGTGGGAGACCAGATCGTGCCAGGGAGTGGGTGGACATGAGCTCTGGGCCCCTCTCCTCTCTCCCGGAATGGCTGCACAGGAAGGAAGGATGGAAGACGTGAGAAAGGCCACCCTGCCTGGGAAGGAGCTGCCAGCCCTCAGCAGTCCAGAGGCTGCCCAGAGAGCAGGGAGCAGCTCTCCAGGACTCCAGCTCCCAGGCCCAGAGGATGCTGCCCAGGGGGTGCAGTGAGAATTCAGCCACAGCCACACACATCCCGGGAGAGTGTCTAAAGATGCCACCAATCCAACATCACGGAAGGCAAGAACCCAAAGAGCAGAAGCCGAGACGGGGAAGCAGCCATTTCGGATACATGTCCCCCACCCCAATCCTGGGCCAAAGCAGATCTTCAGCATCCTGAACCTGAAGCCCCCACGGTGGGCCTGTGGTGGGCTGGGTGTGGCTCCAGAGGTGAAGCGGCAGGAACTGGCGGAGTGGTTCCCCCAGGCCCAGAGCTGACCCACAGCAACATGGGAAAATGGGCCCAGTAGGTCCCTCCTTGTTTAGTTCCCTTTCATTTTTCCAGGTCCAGCTTCACTGGGTCCACGGGGTCCCCATCCCGAGGTCACTGTGTTTCTCACCCCCTACCTGCCCACTTACTCCCAGCCCACTGCAGTCTGACTTTACTGCCCATCACCAAAGATGCCAGCTGACCTTGACTCCTTGAGGGTAGAGGACAATGGGGGTCTGTGTTACCTCAACCACTCTCTCCTGTTGAACCTCTCATCTTCCTGAGTGACACTCACCTGGTTGTCTTCTGACTGCCTGCAACCTCCCGGCATCCTCTACAGGCCCACCTTCACCCACCCATCCCATGACCTCACACTCCTTGGGGTTCTCTTCTGGGTTTTTCTCACTCTGAACCCCCTGAGCAACCTGCACCCCTCAGGGATCACTGGTTATTTATGCCAATGGCTCCAACTCTGCATCCTGCAGCCTCATCTTCCTCCTGACCATCCACCCCACCCATCCAGCCACTACCAACACTTCCACGGGGTGCCCTGGACACACACGACTCAGCGGGAAACAAAGGAACATCTCAGCTCCCACAGCCACTCTCGGCCCTGCCCCTGCTGCACTCCCCACCACGGGCAGCCTCGGTCTCTATGGGCCACAGCCATGCAGCTCCCCCCTCACTTCTCTGTCCTCACGACTTCCACCAGGGGCGCTAATACAAATGTCAAACCAGCCTGCCATCCACTGTGCAGCTTGTAGAGATAATGCTAGAAATCCACTTGGCCATGTCATGGCCCTGCTTTAAACCCCTTTCACAGCTCCCGTGGCCCTTGGGATCCATCCAAGCTCCTCAGCTGGCTTTCCGCCCTCAGTGCTCTGGTGCCTCCATTGTGCGCCTTCCAGTCCCACCCCACCCTCCTGTCCCTCCAGGGAAGTTCTTTCAGCTCTGCCCTGACTACAGGCTGGGCTGGAGGGCTGGGCTCCCTCTACCCACTTCCCCACTGGCCCTGCAGGGAGACGTGCTGGCAGATCCCAGCGCTAGGCTATTTCATGAGGCAGGCCTTGGAGCCGCTGGCGACCTGCTTCACTGCACAGCCCCAGGAGTCCTGCACTCTGTCCTCTGGGGCCCAGACGAGTGGTGCTCAAAGCTGCACTTGAACAAGTCCTTGGTCTTCCTGCCAGGCCCGGTTCTCCACCGAATCTGGGCAGTCAGCAGGGGGCCGGATTGTCCTCCAGATCTCAGGAAAGTAGTCCTGGGTGTCTGTGTTCATAACTGTAGCTCCCGGAATCCTTCCCTGCTCCCCTCCCAGACCCACCCACCGGAGAAACAAGAATCAGGTGGGCGGGGCAGGGGACCTGCACACAGGCAGAGGCCAGGGCTTTGTCACCAAACAGTAATCTTTTCATCACCATTATTTATTAGATATGAACCAGGTTTTCAGCACAAGTCACACTCAACACCCTCACCCAATAGGAGGGGCGACAGAGGCCCAGAGAGGGAGTGTAGGGGGAGGATGTCAATGGGAGGCCCCAGCCTGAGTCCTGAGCAGCTGGCCAGCCGGGAACTGGCATGTGAGAGGCATCCTATCCTCCTGCTGCTCCAAAGACAGTGCCCGCTGAACAGGACGGCAGGCCACATCAGCAGTCCATACAGAAGCGAGGCTGGCGTTTCTTCCCCTGGAGCACCAGCGAGGACAGGCCCCCAGCTGGGAGCCAGGCGAGGTGGGTGAGCTCTGTGCGAACCACACCGGGAGCTCGGGTAAGCGTGAGGGCAAGGCTGGAGAGGCCCGGGACCCCTGCGTGTTGCTTCCCACTCCTGCCAGGCCGGCATGCCCCCATTCTTCACCATCCCTAGCACAGAGCCCAGGGCCCAGGGGCAGAGGGCAGGGCTGGCCCGTCCCATAGTGCCACTCACATTGCCCCTTCCCCTCTCTCATCCCTGCTCTGGTCACTTAGATGCTGCCATGAGAGGGTCTGAAATCCACCCCCACTGCAGCCCGAGGCCCAAGTCAGAGCCAAACCTGCACTGTGCTCGGACTGACAGGCTGGGGCCGGGGGGAGGGAAGACATCTACTGAGGGAGGTCCAAGTGGGAGGAGGCGGAACAGGATATTCTGAGGAGACACAGCAAAGGGTGCCAACATCTAGGACTGAGGCCATCTGGACCCACATGACTATGTTGCTTTTTGTGTGTGAATGTTTCTCTACTTCAACATTTTCAGAAATTTCACATCTAGATGTGTCAGAAAATTAACAATTCCATGCCAGAGAAAAGGCCTTGCCTATAACCCAATAGAGGCCCCCCAGTTCCCAGCAGGATGGTGGCAGAGCTGCTGACTGGGCACCGACTCCCCAGCCTGGGCTGGAGGGAGCACCCTCTCCATGAGGACACGTGTCCTCAGGATGGGCTGAGTCCTGGCATGTGCCCCATCTGTAAAGGGAAAGGCCCCACCCATACCAGCTCCCCAGCAGCATCTCCTTGGGAAAGAGGCAAACTCCAGAGCAGTGCGGGTACTGGAGCAGGACATCCCCCCGGCCGCTGCTGTGCCCAGGGCTCCCCAGGGCCCAGGCTGGCTGGGAAGACTGGGAAGACTTCCCGGAACCAGGCAGGCCCTGCGGGTCCGGGTCTCTGGGGGCCAGCAGGAGGGAGCTGGTGACCAGACACAGTTGTGTGAGGGAGGGTCCGGACGAAGGGGTTGTCAGGGACAGTGGAGCCACAGTCATTCCAAGAGCACCTGAAAAGCACATCACATGGAAGGGTCCCGGCCTTGCAGTGGAGACTCCGCTGCCCCCAACCCTCCCTGGAAAGCCCCCTCACCCCTGCCCAGATGGTCCTCAGCTTACCCTCTCCCTCCCTCCATCCAGGTTAGGGCCCAGGTTAGGGTCGTGCCTTGGGGTGAAGCGCTGTGAGGATGGGGGAGGGGGGTGCTGGGAGCGTGGTTCCCATTTCATCCCTGGCGGCCAACACGGGCCAGGCAGGAAGGGAGTCGATGTTCAGTCCCCTCCCCGCCTTTTTTTTTCGTGAAATAAATAGATGCCTGAATCCCAACAAGAACTCTAACCACGGCCTTGTCTTTCCCCTCTTCCCCACCCACACCCCTCGCCCACACGGTACCTGCCCCACCCCTTGTCCACACAGTACCTGGGTCGGGGGCAGCAGGTCACTCCCACAGGAAGCGCACGTACCAGATGGTCTCATTCTTCAGCTGGGGCCCGAACAGGGGGTTTAGCTGCGCCAGGATGGCGATGAGCCAGCTGCCAGGGACAGCAAAGCATGGTGAGCCTGGCACAGAAGGGTCCTCCCACACCCACAGGGGAGGCCTTGGTCATATTATTTTGGATGCCACCAACCCAGCAGATGGCGGGGCCTGTGTTCCCAGGGTGAAGAAGGGCCCAGGGAACCATCCACATTCCAGCAGGCACATGGGGCTGGTATGGCACTTCTGGGTTTGGTTTTGGTTTCATTTGATGTTCGGTAGATCTGCAGGATCCCCGAGTTGGGGCTGAGCCTGGGGTTAGGGAAGAGGGGAAGCAGCCTCAGGGGCGCTTTGGGAGCAACTCCCAGCTGTGCCCTCAGACATCTCTGTCCAGGCTCCCCAGGCTCCATGCACCAGGGAGCGAATAGGGCGGGCCTGGCGGGCAGCACGTTAGAATCACCTCTTCTTAGGAGAGAGAAGGAACTACCCCAAGACATGAGTTGCTGACGGGTCAGAGGCCTCCTGCTCAGGCTGCTGCCAGGCCACCTCTGTTCTTCAGGCCCGAAAACCCTCAGGGACCTGCCCCACCTGTCATCACTGCTGGGTGTCTGGGTGGCTGTCTGGCCCCATCATTCATAACAAAGCTCCAACTTCATTTGCCACAGTAGTTAGTAGGTCCCCATGCTCTGCCAGTGCCTGACCTGGAAGGGCCCCCCACGACCACATCCACACTGCTTTGTCTGCTTCTGCAGGAAGGATCGATATTTTCCCTCTTTGAATCCCTCACAGTAGGTGGGAGGACCTAATGCCCAGGAAGCCATCAGAAATTGTTATCTCCTTTACATCAGCGTTCTCTCCGAGTTTATGTTTTGTAAATATAATTTCTAGGCATAACATTTTCTTAGAATGGCCCCACCTTTCTACCTGTATGCATCCAATTTGCAGTGTGTTTTCTGTTTCCCGTATGTTGATTCGGTTGGTATTTGGGATTACCCCACATCTTGTGTAGACCCCGTGTCCCCCACCCTCCCAGCCACCAAACCCAATCCCCTCTGAGTCCCTGCCATGGGCAGATGAGGATCTTTTGTCAAGCCTTGAAGGACCTAGAAATAGCATTACAGAAAGGGCCTCAGAGATGCTCTGTCCAGGAAGAATTTAAAAAAAAAAAAGTGTGTTTAAGTTAACCATGTGTTAAGAGTCATTTATTTCTAACAAGTTTAGTTTTTGTCAGTAGGAGGGCTTATACATTTCTGGGTGCAGTGGCGTGTGCCTGTAATCCTAGCTACTCAGGAGGCTGAGATGGAAGGATCGCTTAAGCCAAGGAGTTCAAGCACAGCCTTAGCAACATGGCAAGACCCTGTCCCTACAGAAAATTTAAAAATCAGCCAGGCGTGGTGGCACATGCCTGTGGTCAAAGCTAGGCTGAGGTGGGAGGATGGCTTGAGCCCAGAAGGTTGAGGCTGCAGTGAGCTATGATCCCACCACTGCACTCTAGCCTGGGCAACAGAGTAAGACCCTGTCAATTAACTAATTAGTTAGCAGCCAGGTGCAGTGGTGTGCACCTGTCAGCCCAGCTCCTTGGGGAGGCTGAGGCAGAAGGATCATTTGAGCCCAGGAGTTTGAGACCATACTGGCCTGGTCTCAAGACCAGGGGTCTTGACAAGACCCCATTTCAACCAATCAATCAATAAAACATAAGGTAAATTAAGAGAATTGGTTAATAGGAATAAAGAATCCATGACCTAATCAGATAAAACAAATTTAACTATGATAACATCAAATCTGAAATCAATCAAGTACATTTTTTGAAAGCGGGTTTTGTCCTATGTATTTTGAAAAATTTGGCAACCCTGGAAAATATTCCAGTTGCTTTCAAAAGAATCTGTTACCTCTTAAAGAATGAGCATCTCATCACTTTACCTGTCCTGTTTTGATTGTTCTGAATTAAGAACACCCAACGATGCCAAACTTAACCCATAAAAATAATGTACAAGACATAGGAAGACCGGAAACCCAACAGCCTTAATGCAGCTTGATTAACCATGAGACAGGCCTCCCCACAAACTAGAACTTGAACTTATCTCTTGGTTGGCAGCCAGGATCATCTAAACATGGAGCAATGTAACAGCAGGACTGGGATGGATGCGGGGGCAGGGTCTTTTTCTTTTTCCTTTTAAAAAATTGTTTTAATAAAGAGGGATTGCCTATTGTGAATGGCAGTTTTAGCAAGAGACCAAACAATGGATACTCACACTGTCCAGGTATTCGAGTCCCTTGGAATGTTCTTCGATATCCCCAGGGTACCTATCCCAAGTTTGATGACTTACTCTCACCTAGTGGTTCTTTTTTTAGAGTCAGATTCTCGCTCTGTTGCCCAGGCTGGAGTGCAGTGGTGTGATCTCGGCTCACGGCAACCTCCGTCTCCCGGGTTCAAGCGATTCTCCTGCCTCAGCCTCCTGGATAGCTGGGACTACAGGCACGCACCACCAGGCCTGGCTAATTTTTGTATTTTTAGTAGAGACGGAGTTTCACTATGTTGGCCAGACTGGTCTCGAACTCCTGACCTCGTGATCCGCCTGCCTCAGCCTCCCAAAGTGCTGGGATTACAGGCGTGAGCCGCCACGCCCGGCCTCTCACCTAGTGGTTCTAAGATGGCTGCATTCCAGTCACCTGGGGGCATTCATGAACAACAGGAATTCCCAAGTGCAGATCTCAAGAGTTGTAACTTCACGGGTGTAGGGCGCAGCCTGAAAACTGTGTTTGAACAATCACTCCAGGTGACCCAGTCAGGCACAGACAGCACTGAGGTGGCCTGCCTCCTTCCTTGCCCAGGTGAGAAAACTACAGCCCATGGGGGCCAGAACACTGGGGGCAGAGCCAGATCCAGAGCCCAGGGTTCATGACTTCTGGCCCACTGCTCTCTTTCCCATTCCACACCACCTCCACTCCTGTTGTTTCATAGGTTCAGCCTTTCAAGAGGCATTTACTACCAGGACAGAAGGAAGAGCAGGCTAGGGTGAGGAGGAAAGGAGAGAGGACAAAGGAACTGGCTGATTTTGAGCTGGGGAGAGTAGTACTTACAAGAGGTAACAGCAGACGGCAGTGGCGACCAGCATGGTGATGATCACCCTGTAGCAGAAGAGGACACGGGTCAGGACAGATGCAGCCAGCACCTCACAAGGCCTGGCCAGGACCAGAGCAAGAAGAGCTCCTGGTGTGAGCTCTTTCCCATTGGCCTTCCTGATGCCTCCTAGACACAGGAGGCTGAGTTCCACTCAGGGCAAGAATAGCAAGGCCAGAAAATAAAAACTGCAAGTGCCACCTCACAGAGAGGCCAACCTTGACCACATCCAAGTTGCCTTAAGAATCCTTCCCTTCATTTCCCTTCTCTACCACCCAGTATTTCTCCATCTTAATGCAGATGTGTTGCGGAAAGGCACTGCACAGAGCTGCGTTTGTGGCAACCCACCAGGGAGTGGTCTGTGGAATTCAAAATTCATGGAGCAAGGGGAAGGAAAACAATAGGCTAGAAGACAGGGCAAGAAGCAGGCAGACTGTGAGCCACTTCTGAGGCCCAGTGAGTTGTTACAAAGAGAACAGGGACTAGCCACCTTGAGTGTACTCAAAGAAGACCAGAGACAGAAGCTTCAAGTGCAGCAAGAGAAATTTCAGTCAAACTGAAGCAAGAACTCACCAAGATTAGCAGGAGACACAAGGCATGAAAATGGTTTACAAAGTGAAGCTGTGGGATCCCAAACCCTGCGTGTCTTTAAGAACAAAGGCAGCACTCACATGTCCAAACGGCCTTTGGGCAAAGCTAACTCTAATCCAAACCAGGCCCTTGATCTTTGATCTAAAGCACTGCAAGCTGGTGCTGGAGACAGGAGCACTCGATCCCTTTTTCAACATTACTAAGCAGGTTGTGCCAGTCCTGGCTGGGCACTGGGTAGACAATGGTGAACTGGACAAACTCCAGCCTCTGGGAACATGCAGTCAAGGGAAGGGTGCTTTGTAACTGAAGATAATATGAAGCAGAAACTGGTGAATGGCGTAGCAATCTGCTAGAGGACCTTCGAAAAATAACGCCAGCTAAACTTATCCCATACCTACAAAGTACCATGCACTGGTAGGTGTTTTAAATGCGTTACCGCAGGTCATCGTCACAGCAGCCTTTTAAGGCAGGAGTCGACATTATCTCCATTTTACCCACGAAGAAACTGAGACTTGATATTGGCTCTAGGTCACACAGCTAGCAAGGAGTGGAGAAACTGCGTCAGTGCCCACCCGTGCCCTTTACTGGCTGCAGGAGAGGTGACAGCCATCTCCAATGTCACTCTCCTTTTTACCTTCTGTATATGCCCTCTCGCCCCACCTCCTGCCTGTTCCCGGCTGTCAGAGACCCAGGTGCAGAGAGACCTCAGAGGTGGCGTTCGGGGTCCTGGCGTCCCTCCTACGGACGCTCGCTGCAGGGCAGGAAGCCGCCGCCCCGGGGCGGTGGGGCGAGCCCGGCCAGGGGGTCGGGGTGGAGAGGTCTGCAGGGCCTGCGCGCCTTCCTTACCCGCGGTTGGGTCCCTTCGGCACGAACCAGGGCCCGGCGATGCCGATGAGGCCCCAGAACGTGGTGAAGATGATGACCGGGAGGGCAAATGAGTGCGCCGTCATGGCCGGGCGCAGGATGCTCAAGCGGGATGCAGGGCCGAGCGCGGGCGCTGCAGATGCGCGGGTCACTGGCCGGGCAGCGCGCTGAGCATGCGCAACAGGAGTGGAGCACCCGAAGCTATCAGCCGGGCAGGGCCGGGCCGCGCACGCGCACCTCCTGACCCAGCCCGCCGCGCTGTCACTCAGGACCTGCCTAGGAGCCCACTCGCTGATTGGCTGAGCAGGGCCGCGGACAGAGAGAAACGCCGAGGTCGAGGGGGCGCGGCCGCCCGGGTTCGGCGATGGGGTTATAGGATCTGCGTTCGCCCCGCGCCCGCACAGCCAACGTCGCGCCGCATTCTTATTTCCGAAGACCCCTGGAGCTTGGGGTCCCACCCCAGCGGTCTTTCGGGGCGTCCTCTGCCCGTCACGCGCCGCGCCGGCTCGGCCCGAAGCGCCCTGCGGACTCGCAGCCTGGGCCGCCCCAACCTGACGGCCCCGCGGGGGTCGGACGCGGGAGGAAAGGCCTCGCTTTCAGAGACGCAGCGGGAGGGCGATCCCCGCCGTCCCTCTGGCCGGGTCCTCAGCACGCATTCTCCTCACTCCCAGGACTAGCGGAGCGGCGGGCGCGGACCGGGGCCTGGGGTCGGAGGCGGCGCAGCCAGAAAGGCGCCAGCGGCGCTGAGACGTTTGGGGGAAGGCGGGGGCTTCGCGACTCGGTGGCTGGAAGCGGAATGAGGTTGGACCGGCCGGGCCAGCGTTCAGAGACCCGGCGGCTGGCGTCCTCGCGGACATCCATCTGCAGCGAACCCGGCAGAGGCTTTGGGATTAGATCCCTGACTCCTTCCGTCAGTAGCTACAGTTTGTTTAAATATAAAATGGGATGGCCGTTCTTACAAGGTTGCTGGAGGATTAAATGAATAGGCATGTGGAAAGCACCTAGCATAATAAGGCTCGGTAGTTTCTTCCATCAGGGCTGGAAGAGACCTCGGAGCCTGCTTTCCTCCTTGGGCGTTTGGATCTCACATATCCCTTCTTCTCTGGCGATCAAAAATCCCCATCTTCTGTAGAGATCCCTTTTACAGATCAGTGGCCTCCAGGCGGTATCTCTAGCAACAAGTGCTACCCCAAGCAGCCGGCCATACATATTCCCTGGCTTCATGACATAGGGAGGCGCAGTCGCCACGTGATACAGAAGGGAAATGTGCCTATCCTTGCACTGACCCCGTCAGCGATGTGTGCTCCTGGCTGTTTTCCGAAAGCAAGAACCAGTCACATCCGCCCTTCTCCGTTCCCTAGTTGAAACTTCCCTATCCATCCTTTCAACATTCATGCAAGTTGGAGGTGGGCATGGGGTGACACCAAACTGTTAGGTATAAAATACCATCCTAGCCTTCGAGGGGTTTCTAAAGTAGTTGAGGAGTGATATATTCTGGTAAAACCATAATGTTGGCCAGCACAGTTCTAAGAGCCCTGTGATCAAAGTAGCCAAATGCCCATTATGAGAATTCAGAGGGTGAAGAAATCCAGGAAGACTCCCTAGAGGAGGTGAGATTTTAGCTGGATTGTAAACAATGGTTATTTTTCTCATCCAGAGTGTGTGCATTGTTGAGAACACTGGCCTAGGATAAGGGTGCACTTGGCATCCAGGAGATAAAGAGGATGTCCATGCAGGCCTTCGAAAAATTACCACGAGGGCTGAGCGCGGTGGCTCACGCCTGTAATCCCAGCACTTTGAGAGGCCAAGGCGGGCGGATCACGAGGTCAGAAGATCGAGACTATCCTGGCGAACACGGTGAAATCCCGTCTCTACTAAAAATACAAAAAAATTACCTGAGCGTGGTGGCGGGCACCTGTGGTCCTAGCTACTCTGGAGGCTGAAAGGAAAATGGCGTTAACCCGGGAGGCGGAGCTTGCAGTGAGCCGAGATCGTGCCACTGCACTCCAGCCTGGGGGACGGTGAGACTCCATCTCAAAAAAAAAAAAAAAAAAAAAAATCACCACCAAAGTTCCGTAGCTCAAAAAAGATGGACTTTTTGAATTTTGTTCCGGAAAAAAAACATACTCTGTATAAAATGACAGCTGTAAAGTGAAATGTATTTCCTTCTTTGCCTCTGCTCCTTTGTCTTGGCTTTGGCCAGAACCAAAAACATTGCTGAGTCTGCGCAGCCACTCCTATTAGCAGCCTGCAGCTCTTACTCTTCTCCTTTAGTGTCTGATGTTTCATTTCTGTCCTAATTTGCATGT
This sequence comes from Hylobates moloch, assembly GCF_009828535.3. NCBI lineage: Eukaryota > Metazoa > Chordata > Mammalia > Primates > Hylobatidae > Hylobates > Hylobates moloch. The sequence continues at coordinate 230,677,889 of NW_026652276.1, read as the reverse complement.
GACTGCATGTGTCATTTGTTTGGCAGCTTTGTGATAGTCTGAGGTCCATGAAGGGATTAAAACCAGGAACTGGCTCCTTTTCGAACCACTAAAGCCTCATCTGGGCCCACAAGCCCTGGCTGTTCCCTGGAGCGTGACTGGAAGATGTGAGCAGCTTTGTACTGGAGCCCCATTTCCACGGGTAGACTGTTCACCTGATCAAACAGCTCCCCAGAGTTCCACAGTACCACATATTTATTTTCTAGAACTTTGTTTTTAGCTGAAAGGGATCTTAGAGGCTAAAGCAATCCTATCACTTTACAGGTGATAAAACTGAGGCCCAGAGAAGTGAAGTAACTTGCCTAGGCCCACACAGCTCATCAGTAAAGGAGCCAGAACACATGGCCGAGGCTTCTCCTTCCTAATCCGGTGTCTCCTCCACACTCCCAGCTCACCCCTAGGGTTTGTGCCCAGGCTGAGGACACTATTTTCAGAGGCACTAATGTGAGGCAAAGGGCATGTTATCAGACACAGCCCCGCCTACCCCGGTCCCCTAAGGTGGAGCTCTGCATTCCGCTGGCTTCACGGTTCCCCTCTGCCCTGGCGGCTTCTGGTTGGTATTGGCGCCACTGACTGCTCTGCCACGGCTCCTCAGTGAGTGCTTTGGGTGTGACTGACAAGTTTCCATGACATCTCCCAGAGAGTGGGGTCCTGATGTTGGTGACATCTATATTATTCATCTTTTCATAAATTTGGGGCTGATGAATTCCTAGAAAGGGTAGAAGCAGAAGGAGCCACTGAAAGAGGCTCTTTAAAACTTCCCTGAATCTCCCCCAGTGCGAATGAACAGGAGCCCCAGGACACTTGAAGGCTCTAGGAAATCACACCTCGGAGCCACAGACGCATCCGAATGCTCTCTGCAGACAGGGCATGTGTCGGAGGTGAGGACAACAGCTCCAGATGTCTCTGTCTTTGCAAATAAGGCCTGTGACATTTAATGATGTGACCACCTACCTTCCACCCATTGTTCTGGTGGCCATGAGTAGAAGGAATTGTACCAGGATGTGATAAGAAGGAATGAGGAGCTGGGAGTCTTGCTGGGTGAGGACCTTGGCCCCTTGCTTGCTTGCCATCTAATAGGGGCACTCCTGGCCTGTGGGGTCAGAGAGAACTAGACCCAGAGCATGGTTGTCTCTGTGACTAGTTGAGCCTGTTTCTCCTTCAAGGGCCCCGCAGTGGGAAAACATATTATGACAATTGCACTGTTTTATCAGCCCTTGGCACTCCTGAAGTTGCCCTGAAATAAACATTCCTACCTGCATGCCAGGCCCTGCCTGTTTCTGGAGCTCTCTTAGGTTTACAACCTATCCCCACTGTCCCAAATTGATAGGGTGAGCCCAGGGCATTAAATGGGTGGTACAAGTCAGGCTTCAGGACTGACATGGATCTGTGTGCACTCAGTGTGGGTTAAGGGGTGCTCGGCTGTCTTTCTCCCTATGGTGCACGCTGCTGCCAAACCAGAGATCACTTGTTTGTAGACTTGAAAGGGAACATGAGTTTTGGGTGAAGAATTCCCAGCCCCCAAGAGAGGCCAAAAAGCTACCACTCAGCCAGGTAAGTCTTGATGGAACATCTCTTGCACAAAGATCACCATGTTCATTGGGCCTTTAGTGACTCCTGGGCTCTGATCAACCCACGAATCAGTATCTCCTCAGCACTTCTGTGGCTTGGATTCAGGTTTTGTATTTCTGTTTCCTGCCTTTATGATAGGAGTTTGGGTAACCTGTGAGAAGCACAGCCACAGTGTAAACCTCTTGAGACAAGCTACACTGAGGGGACAATCAGGGTGAGGGCAATCCGGCGCCGTGGCTGTGTCAGCTCACGTGTGCTCTTTCAGGAGGACATGTCTCACAGCCACAGATCCTCAGCTCTTGACATGCTCGATCTCACAAGCCCTTTTCTGAAACCTCCATCATGTCCTTTCTGATTCTCTACAGGCAGAAAGAAAATAAAGTATGCATTTTATGATACAACTCAGCTTGGAGGGATGAAGTGGAAGGTCCTCACTGCACCTCATGGCAGGCTGCTGATGGCAGATATTTAACCCGGCTCACTGAACTGGGCAGTCAGGGAAGGGTCGGCTCCTGCTCTGTCCAGCTCTCTTCATAAGGGACTCTGTGACACTTTTTATAAAAATGACTTTGATTTCTGCATAAGAAGGCTTCCAAGCTTGCTGTCTAGCAGTGGCTGCTGCAGGGAATTATTCAGATGGCAGCAAAAGAGCCCTGACCAGGACATTCCCTTCACATGTGTTGGAATGAGAGCAGGAAAAGCGCTGGTCAGAAGCCCCTCCCCAGTGCTCTGGGACTTCAGTGTTCTCTGACCAACCAGGCCGCTCCTCTGAGCTGGGATGCTGACCCACACTTGGCCCCGGCTGTGGCATCCACAGTACACTGCCCTTAGCTGTCATCTTGCTGGGGCTGGGGGCTGAGGGCTGAGCAGGTCATACTGAACAAAAGGAGTGTGTCCCCATCACTAGGGTAACATCTGAGTTCTCTTCCACAGCATTTGGTAACAAAGTCAGAAAGGAGACTGAAGATGATTCTGGAGGCAACTGGGAACCCCCCAGAATGATTCTACAGGCTTCTGGGAAGCTGAAAAACCCCAAGGCCAGACTGGCCTCTGAGAATGCCCGAGTCTTTTCGATTCCACTGGAAAAGCCATCCATCTGTGCCAAGTGTGTGGAGAGCTTCAAGAGCCATACAGCCCTGGCCACACGTGAGCACAGCCACGTGGGGGAGTGGTCCTGAAAGTGTCCTGGTGTGGCAAAGGCTTTCCACTAAGTGGACCTCAGATGGCACAGGAAGACCCTCCTGGGGATGTGGGAGGACACTGCCTAGTGGGTGAGGGGCCGCTCTTTCAGGTGTGCACACTAAACACAGAGACAGCCTCTCCTGGCTTCCAAGAAGCCTGTGCATGGCCCAGGACCATGAAACACTTGCAAACTGTCACTACCCAGAGGCCCTGTGCCTGTCTGGAGTGTGCCCAGTGTGTCTGCGCCCCACAGCTTGTCCTGGCCCGCCAGCAGAGCTGTAACACTGCAGGGCCCTTCTGTTGTTGTGAGTGCCAGGGCCCTTGCTGGCTGCCTGAGCAAGGCAAAAGGTTCAAAACAGGACGTCTCTGGGCAGCTATTCCCAGGTGCAGAGGGGAGCAGCGGCCACACGGGTGCCAGTGTGGCAGGAACTGCAGTCAGAGGCAGCATCTCAAGAGCCCTGGGAACAGGGGCCGGCCACGTGAAGCCCACGAGTGTCGCTGGCACGGGAAAGGGACACGAGGATCACACTGACCCAAGAGAAGGCCCACAGTGAGGAGGCCCCACCGAAGCATCCCCAGCAACAGGGGCTGAGGCATCGGAGGCAGCCCGCCCACTCGGAAAGGCCTGCTGACTGCACTCCGGATGTCAAGAGCACGCTTGGGAAAAAGAAAGGCAGGAGTGCAGCACCTTCTAGAGCCTCAGCTCGCTTCTCTCCTTCTAGCTCCAGCCGGAGTGATGGAAGAGGCTGCGCTGGGAGCTGCCTCCCTGGGAGCCTACCCTGCCCAGCCTGAGAGTGGAGGCTACCGGCATCGCGCTTCCCCTAGTGAAATCCATCTGTCCTGAAGGGAACCCTGCGAAGGGGTCAAGGAGACCCTGTTCACCCCCACCACGGGGTCAGGTCTTCACCGCAGGGAGGCCGCACGGATTCCCAGTCGCAAACCCAAACCCTTGCTGCCTGTGCCTCTGCTTCCATGGTTGTTTCAATGTCTTTTTTAAAAATCACATACACTCGAGTAAGACTGAGTCTCCTCACCAAAGAGACCTGGCTGCATCCCCAGTCTCTGAAACCTTTGCTCCAGTCCCGTGGGAGCGCGCCGTCCTGAGGACGTGCAGCCACAAGGGCTCACCAGAGGGATCTCAGGAGCTAGGCCTCAAGGAGCATTGTTGAGTGACAGGTCTGATGCAGCAGCTTTTACTACTGGTGGAAATCGATGTTTTTTCCTTGAGAGTCTACCTTTCTAATTTAGTAAACCAAATTAGATCATGTATGTGAAAGCACTTTGTAGACCATGCAGTACTCCCGAAAAGGCAGCCAAGCCCTTCATTATAACTCACCAAACAGCCAACTCTCATCTCTACCTTCTAACTGGCAAAAATGATTGAGCTCACTTTGAAGGACTAGAGAGGAAAGAAACTGAAAGACAAAAATCAGGTGAATACACAGGCACTTCCCCTGCCCACCTCTGTTCCTGGCCCTGTCCCCTCTTGAGCGAGGGCAGAGCTTGTTCTGTCAGCTTCTCTGAGCTCCTGGTCCTCACTTAGGGACACACAAGACAGAGATGTGTTGAAATAGACTCTGCTTTATTCAGGTAGCAAAAGGTTAGGAATCAAACATGGTTTTTAAAAGCTCCTTTCGTCTTTGAAAATGGAGGAGAGAACCTCCCTGGGCCAGTCACAGTTAGTGTACCTGGCTACGCAGACACCTGTATGAGGGACCTGCCCCTCCACGCTGTTCTGATAGGTACTTAGCACCCTAGAAACTCACCACTGCAGGAGAGAGAAGCAAGGGTCTGGAGCGCGGTCACATACTCTAAGGTACCTTCCAGGACAGGGGGCTGGGCTCCCTCACTCCCACCTGGAGTCACTATGGCTATTGGGATCAAACTACCAGTTACATACTGGTTACTTGGAATGTCAGACGCGGTGGGCATCAGTCATCAGGGGGAGGGAGGGGAAATGCCAGGACACGTACATACGGATGCTGTCAAGAATACAGGCAAGGAGGAGGGTGGCGACAAGCGCTAGGACTCCAGCCAAAGCAGGAGTGCATGCTCCTTCCACTCCCAGAGTCCTGTGGTTTTTCTTCTTGTGAGGCATAAACAGGAAGCCTCTCCAACAAGGGGGTCTCCAGGCACTAGGGGCCGAAACCCAGCCAGCCTCTCCAAACAAAGCAAAGGGGCCAGCCTGGGCCAGGGGCCTCTGAGAAGGATGCTCACTGTGTTTCCACGGGGGTCCTGAATGAGGAAGTTCAGGAATGAGACGGCAGTCATCTTCTTCCTTCTTGGCCACTGGCTGACAAAGGGGAACGGAGCAGGCCTGCGCCCCTCGAGAAATCGGGCAGTGCAAATTCTATGACAAACAGCATTCTCAGTGGCCCCGCTGCAAGGGGACCCCCTTTCCCACCACCTAAGGAAGGCACTGGATGGTGTCCTCGGAGCACGCTGATGCTGACGTGGAGAGGGCGAGATGCTTCCCCTGGCTTCCACCTCAGCTCCAGAACTGCTCCCACAGAGACCCACTCACGGCTGCTCACAGGATGGCCTCCTGCTCTGAGGGATTCTTCAAGGATGAAGAGGCCGCGGGAAGCGTGTGCGCTGGAACGGCACCTTGATGTGGAATCCCTGTGGGTAGGGCAGAGGCTACAGCCCCACCTAAAAAAGCCTTTCTCCCTCCCCTCCACCAGTTCACATCGCCTCACAGTGCCTGACCTGGGCAAGTTCCTGAACGTCCATGGAGACGGTGATGGGGAGAAGGAGGCCTGTGCACGTCTTAGCCACGCGGATAGTAACACCTCCCAGAGCTCCCGTACCACAGGCCTGTGGGGTCCCTCTGACCGCCAGACCCACAGGGCTGGGAGACATTTCCACAGGTCAAAGGCAGAAAGCAAGAAAGGAATTCCTGACTAGAACTGAAAATGATAGGAAAGAAACAGTGCTAAGGCTAAGTGCTGGGGTGGGGATGAAAGGGCATGTGGGGTACTAGGGCACCTGCGGTACTGGGGAGGGGCTCGGACGCCAGCATCTACCCTGGGAATGGGAAGGGTACTCAGACAGCAGCTTCTACCCTGGGAATAGGACGGGTACTCAGGTGCTCATACCCTGGGAATAGGACGGGTACTCAGGTGCTCAGATGCCAGCATCTACCCTGGGAATGGGAAGCGGCGGACTATGGAGAAAGGGCCCACCCACAGGGGCCCGCGGCACAGCACAGGACCTGCCTGAGCCAGGCAGCAAGCAAGCTGGGATGGATGGCGCCCACTTCCTGCCTGTTTAAAACAAGTATCAGGCAGGGCAGAGAAACCCTGCTCGCTGACTTTCCTTATTTCCTGCCCATGGTTAAGGAAGGCAGAACCTAGACAAAATCATCCCCCTCCTGATAAGCGGCCTCCTGAGCCTGCCAAGATGGAGCTGCTCCTGGAAGGAAAAGTGCTTCACCTTAGGTGCAAGGAAGATGGGTGAGGAGGGTGTGAACCTAGCAGTGCCGGCAGCCCCTCTGTGCCTCTAGTGTGGTGGTTCTGTGGTTCTGAAGCTGGAGCAGGCCCACAGTCCCTGGAGGAGCTTGTTCAAAGTCCTTGTCACTGAGCGCCCATTCAGAGATGTCTCAGTGGGCCCTGGAGATCCTGGTGCAGAGTCCCCAGGGCAACTCGGAGAAGAGTGGACTAGCCTGTCGTGCAGATGGTGCATTCGGAGAGCAACTCCTACAACAAGGACCTTGGAGACAAATTCCTACCTGTCCCACTAAGGACGAGAATGGGGCAGAAGGCAGCTAAGTCCACACTGCAGCCAGAGGTCTTTCAGGGAGCTCGAGGCTCTCATTCACTAATCCTAGGGCAGATGGGGAGTCAGCAGGCACTTGGATTCTCTGCTGCCACTTCATGGAGAGGGAAACTGAGGCACAGAAAAGAGGAAGGGATTAATCAGACCACTGCCTGCAGCAGAGCTGGGGCTACATCCCAAGCCTCCCAACTCCAACTTGGTCCCGTCCTCTCCTGGGGAAACCGGGCCGGGCATGCTGCGGGTCAAACGCAGCTCAGCTCTGTGGGAAGCACCAGACCCCCTGCCAGAAGAGCCCTAGCTCCACCATCTGGAGCTGCAGGAAGAGAACTTTCTTGGGTGCTCTGTGCAAAGGGCTTGTGATTGTTTTGCCCTAGAGGAAGCCCTGGGAAGAGGTAGAGTTCCGCATGAGACCGAGGCCTCACTGCTTCTGCTGCGGGAGCCAGGGTAGGAGTCCCAGAACAATGCCTCTGGGGGCTCTTGCAGCCAGGCCAGCTGTCCCTACAGCAGGGGCAACCTCCACCTCTAACAAAGTGGCCTTTCCCATTCCCACTTAGGCTGTGGGCAGCCTCCCTGGAACATTCCCCAAGGATGTCCAACATTCTCCCCCACCAGGACAGTCCTCTTGCCACCAGAACTCAGGGGCTGAAACCTTTCATGATGGGGTTATTTTCTGGAGCACCTTAAAAATGAACTTGAGATACAGAACCTTCTGGCACATTTGTGTGCTATGAGGCATGGCTGTGCTGAGTGGGACCTCAGGAAACAGGTCATGCACCTCCTAATATCCCTGCTGTTCCAGGACGCCACTGCCCACTTCCTGGTGCTTAGAGACCATCGCCACCAGCGGAAGATCCTAGGGCAGCCTAGAATCTGCAGAGCCTGTCCCAGTGATCATAGAGGCATCTCCAAGGCCGTCGCAAGGACTCCCTGTCCCTCAGGACATCCCGGGGGCCTCCTGGCTGGTGTGGGGGTACAGGAGTCTCTCGGGAGGCTCCATGACGCAGTCCTTCAGAACCTCCACTGCGTCCCTGGAGGGCAGGATGGGTGGCTTCTGGGTCCCGGACTCCTCCACATAGAGGGCTCCCGTCTCCTCCTTCCTGAGCCTGGCGCCTGTGAGGGAGGAAGGAGAAGACAATTAGACTGACTGGCAGTGACCGCCTTCAACATCCAACTTCGCCCAGGGGCTGTTTGGTGAGGAAAGCTTGGCAGGACAGACTGGAGTCAGGACCACGACTGCTCTTTGCAGCCCTCATCTGTTCCTACTCTGTTCATTCTTTTATCCTAAGACAGGAAATCTCAACTGGGGGCGATTTTGTCCCCCAGGGGCCATTTGCCAATGTCCGGAGATGATTTTCTTTGTCACAAATGGGGGGTATGCTACTGGTATCCAGTGGGTATCTGATAGGTAGAGGCCATGGATGCTGCTCAAGTTCCCATAGTGAACAGGAAGGGCCCCCAACCAAGATTGCCCAGCCCCAGCGTCAACAATGCCAAGGCTGAGAGCCCTGCCTGGAAGGAGGCGTCCGTGCGTAGTTCAGTAGTATTTGGATCAATCTGTGCTGGTCCCTGTGGAAAGAGTAACTTGCACCAGGGCACACCTGACATCATTTTTTTCTCCTCAGCACCCACAAGGCTGGACACAGAGCACCTCACCCCGCCCTCTCTCAGCTTTCCCTTTCTCTTCTCAGTGAGGGGTCTCTTTTTTTCTCCCCACCTGCCCTACTGTGGCTTCAGGGCCACCTTGCTTCTTACACAGCCTCTATCAGCCATGAGACCCAGTCCCATTTCTGGTGACCACAGACTCAGAGGTGAAAACTGGGAGCAGCAACAGCTGGAAGGAGACCAGCTAGAGATGCCAGGAGAGAGAGCACTGCTCCATCCTTGTCAAGTGGCCGCGAGTGGTCTGGAGAACCCCAACAACGGGCATATTTTCTTTGGTTTTCAGTGACTACTTGAAGAGAGAAATTTCCTGTCTGTGGCTTTCAGTAACTTGCCCTCCCTTCTAATACAGCTTCCCCCTCAAGCAAGCTCCTGACCCCAGCCCTCCGGTCCAGAGAGGCTGTTTCTGTTCTCCCCTGCCCCATGAGATTCCTGCCTGAAAGCCCCACCATCTCCTCCGTATCTCACCTTCTCCACAGCCACGTGGACCTTTTCCCTCTTGAAAATTCCTGCACAGTCCAGAGTCTGTACAGCCCCACTTAGAATGTGATGGCACTACCTGGGGCTGGTCAGCCCTCTCCTTACTCCCAGCAGGAGTCTTGACCTTTAACTAGTAACATTTGCACCACCTGCCAGGCATTGTCCTGAGTGCTTTACACGCACAACTCATTCGGCAGATGAGAAACCAAGGCATCAAAGGATAGACTTGCCCAAGGCCACACAGCCAGTTGGGAGCAGAGCCAGCACAGCACTGTCACCAGGGCACACAGGCTCTAGAAATGCACGCTCTCTGCATTAAGCCCTGCTGCCTAGAGCACATGTGCGTCATCTCCCCGGCAGGGGCGCAAGCTCCTGAAGGGTGGGTGTCACACATCGAGTACCCACTGGCCTAGCAAATGGGTGGGTGTGTGACAGAAGCTCCACAGGCACCTGCAGTCCTCTCTTGTTGGCCTCTGGCTCAGCATGAGGCTGCCTTGGGGGAGCTCTGCCACGTGTACTTACTTGCAGGGGAGCGGGCTGGCACCTGGGCACAGGCGTAGACATGGCTGAAACGCCGGCCTGAGGAGGTCAGGTACCAGTGCTGGATGGCGGGCTGGGGGTCGTACTCTGTGACGGCCACGCCGTTCACAGCTGTCATCATGAGCATGTTGAGCACCTCATTGGAGAGCTTGGTCCTCTCATCGGTCCTGATCCGGTTCATGGCCTTGAAGCCCCGCTCACAGCAGGAGGTGGAGATGGGCACACAGACCACCACGGCCATGAGCTTGCTCAGCAGCGGGAAGCGGCAGTGCTGGGCCAGGGCGTTTTTGCAGAGCATGGAGAACGGGAGGTGCTGGGCAATGGCTTTCAGGCCCAGCCACTCCTCCAGCAGAGCTTCCTCACTGTATCCTGTTGGGAGGGAGCACTCGAAATACCTGGCCAGGGTGAGAATGTCATCATTCCCAAAACTGGCAAGTTCAATCCCACTCGGCCAGGCCCTGGTGTCAAACACCTCCATGTTCTTGAGCTGTGGGGGTCGGTCTGCGTCAAACCTCTGCTGGAGGTACTCAATCCCCGTCAGGACCGTCCTCTCCCGATCCGCCTGGAACCGCTGTTCCGCTACCTCCAGTTTGTCCAAGCAGATGCCATGGAGCCGCCCATCCTTGAAGCTGGTGTTGAATTCTTCCTCTTTGGGCCCCGCCTGGTGACGGAGGCTCTCCAGTGCCACGTAGGCCCGGCTCAGCGTGGCGTTCACCTCTGTAATCAGCACGATCTCCTTCTGGCACACCTCGGACAGAGGCCTGTAGATGCTCAGGAAGTCCAACAGGAAGTGGCAGAACTTGACAAAGTGGAAGCCGCGCATGAGCTTCAGCATCCCCTTGGCCCGGTGCCCAATCTGGCCCCCAGCCTCTGCCACGCTCTGGAGGTGCCTGGCCAGGGCGGGCCAGCTCGCGAGCAGCGCGTGCAGCGTGCGCCTCCTGCTGGCCACCCAGCGAACCGCATTCAGGTCCTTCAGGCGGATGATCTCCTGCTCCAGAGGCGCTGCACCTTCCTGCAGCTCGTTCAGCCTCTTGTTTGAGGACTGATAAAACTTGAAGACGGTGCGGATGTGCCGGTCACACTTCTTCACCAGATCGATGCTCCCGCAGGCGTCCACCACGGCCAGGTGCAGCCGGTGGGCCACGCAGTGGACAGGCAGCAGCTGTGGGATGACCTCCTGGAACTTTTCCACAAGGCCTCCTCTGCAGCGCAACATGGCTGAGCCATCCGTCCCCAGCCCCACCACCCAGCCAGGCTTCCGGAAGGGGATGTCCAGCTCATCCAGGGCAGAAACGATGGTCTCGAAGTACCCATCTGCTGTCTCGCTGTAGAGAGGGGCCAGAGTGATGTAGGACTCTTTCACCTCCATCTGCTTAAAGTAGCGGATGTAAATCCCCACGCAGGCCTGCTCGGAGGCGTCGGTGGAGCTGTCGAGCAGCACACTCACGCAGGGCGAGTTCCGCACGTCCTCCAGGATCTCCCTCTTCAGGGTCTCTGAGATGTACTTGATGAACTGAGTGCACGCCGTGCGATTGCGGTACTTGCCTAATATCACGGTCCCCGTGCTTTGGAGGAGCTGCAGGATCTTCTCAAAGTCATTCAGGGGCCTTGAGTGGTATGCAATGGAGTAGGCGGCATTGAAAAAGTGCTCCATGTCGGCCATGAGGTCGCTGGAGATCTCCGGAACGAGGGCAGTGTGAGGGGTGTCTTCCTTGATTTCAACCGTGTTGACACAGAGCCTGTGCGCTTTGCTGACTTCATGGTATTTTAAAGTCTCCACTTTAAAAGGCCCCGTGTAACCTCTGACTAACCGAGATGATTTGTCGTGGAGATTAGGTCTTTCTTTGCAGGCTGAGCAGAAGAGTTTGGTCTCTTTGGGGTCAATTACTAACCATGGGAACTGCCCAAACCAAGACCTCTGAATGGAACGGGGCCTGTATGTCCTCTTGATTCTCCTAGGTCCATCTCCTTCTTCACAAATGCTCGAACTGCAGCAAGAGGCACGGGCCACCATGGGAGAGGCTGGAAGCAACGCGGAGTCTGCAGCCAAGGCCTGTGTGTCCGCCTCTCTCACTGCCACCATCTTCTTGTTCCCTTTGGAGAAAATTAAATCATGCTTGGTTCTGCTACCCAGAGCTCTGCCATCTCCTATCAGCTAAGGCACCCCCAAATTTAATGAGTATCCCTTAAGCAAGGCAGAGAAGATGAATGCATTCCTTCTTTCTAGAGATCATTAGTGGCATCCACTTAAACCCTCACCCATTCTTATCTGTGAAAGTTAATCTGGCTCCCCCAGAGTTGTTGCTAATCCTTGTGGGTTCTTTCACCAGCGCCCCACCCACCCTATCCACACAGCTACCCTGGGATCATGTGACATCAGATACCAATAAGTTCAATTAACCCCCTTGGCCACAGAGACTGTTGGATAAGCAGGTGGCTTTCACTCTCGGGTGAGGCTCCACAATAGAATAGGTTAAACACCTGCCAAGTCTTTTATAAGCCTCAGAAAGAAGTAGGTACAGAAGTAAGTGTAGCAGCTACAAGCCAAGAAATTACTGATTGAGATATGCAAGACAACGAATTCTCACAAACCAATGGTGCTGTCACCGAGCACTGAAGAAGGAGGGAGAAGGGATGAGAGGCTCACAGATCTCTGGGTCCCCTGGCTCCTCGAGACCAGTGTCCCCACGTACCTGCTCCCACCAGCTCTGCCACAGCCTCCATCAGCACTTCTGCTTGCAAAAGGACCTGTTTTTTTCCCAGTTTCCCAGACTACTCTACACTCTGTGGGCAGGGTTAGTTGCTTATTCATCTTGTCTACCCAGGGCCTCCTGCCAGGCTTGGTGCCCAATCGGCCCCCATCGGATGAGCACGGCTGAGCTCATGCTGTCTGACTCATCATAGCCGCCTGGGCTCTGGCGCATGTCCTTCAGAACGCTGTAGGTTTAGACTCACCTGGAGGACGACCTTTCCCCCACTTTGGCCCATTTGGGTCCTTGATCCAGGGTGCAGCCCTCCGCTCCAGTTTGGAGATCAAGTCTGGCTTGGCAGCAGCAGGTCCTGTTGGAAGGATGAAGAATCATGCTGATGTCACTGCTGTGGCCAAGTCTAGTAGCCCCCTCAAGCTAGACCCGCTCCCTGAAGTACACAGAGGTGTCTCTGGGTTCTGTCCTTATAAAGTCTAGTTGGCCAGGGGCAGGCTGAGCGCCAACCCAGAGTGCCAAAGAGGCAGTAAGGGGAGGGGCACCCCTCAGCTAGGATAGGACTTCCTCAGATCCACGGGCCAGCCATACACACCAGAGGGGGAAGGGTGGAAACAGGAAGAAACATAGGGACTAAGCAGGAGAGGCAGGGGGAAGCAGCAGCCACATGAGAAGTGGAAGGTGCCACCCACAGCTGGCCCACGCATGTGACCCTCTGCCCCCACAGCTGGCCCATACATGTGCCCCTCTGTTCCCACAGCTGACCCATACGTGTGCCCCTCTGCCCCCATAGCTGGCCCACACGTGTGCCCCTCTGCCCCCACAGCTGGCCTTTGTGAAGGTGACCAACTACATGGGTTTTTGAAAGGGGCACTTGGAGGGCCCCCCGAAATACCTACCGCCTGCAACGGAGCCTGAAATCTGACTAAAGAAGATTTGTGTCTTTGGGTTAAGCACTGCACTTTACTTAAAATAGGAATATTGTTCAGGGGTATGCAAATAAACCATTTCCTCTATTGAAAATAAAATCCATCACTATCTACATCATGCTTTTGTGTGTGTCTATGTGAATGTGTGCATAAACTTTCTGTGGAGAGCCACACAAGCAACTGGGCCTGTGGGTGCTCCTGGGGAGGAACCGAAGGACAAGGGAAAAGGGAGATTGGTTCCCACTATTCATCTTTGGATCACTTGAATATACTTATATATATAATGACACATATATGTGTGTGTGTGTGTGTGTGTGTGTGTGTGAATATCTACATATTTACTACTAATAAAAATATAAATAAGTAAATTACTAAAGTGTGTTAGATTGAACATATATCCTTCTTAAAATATCTCTAAAATGAGGGCAAAGGAATAAAAATAACAAAATGAGGTATAAGCCCAAGATAAATTGGATTAGGAATGCAAATCCATTTTTGGAAGGAAAGAAGACAAAAGGGAGAGAAACAAACAGAGCTGAACACCAAATGTCTGCAGAGGGGTTAACAAGGAGAAGTAAGTTGGTTGGTACCAGAGAATCCCAGAAAGATTCAGAAACTGCAGGCACCAGGTATGGGAGAAAGTGGTGGGTGGGGAATGGACAGGAGCAGCGGACTGGCTCAAATCTGAGAGATCTGATCAATCCCCGGTACTCTCAAGTATTCCAGGAAACCAGGAAACACCACCACCACCACAACCCGGAGGAGAATAGAGGCTCGGTCTACAGAAAAACTTACCCAGAAAGGCTCCAGACCCCAGATACCACATACACAGAAAGGTGAAGGGGTGGTGCGGTACTGAAAGCAGGGAGATCAAGTCACGTCTGTGGACCAAGGGGTGCACTGCTTGACTCCAAGAATGCTGGCTGGGCTTATCATACCCTCCAAACAGGAGACGGGAAGCGTTTTCTTTGGAAAAATGGAATTGCCCTCCCCTCTCCCCTCAAAAGATCTATGGACACTGACTTTTGTGGGTTCTTCAGTAAGACATCTAGGTTTACAGCTGGTCATCCTACAGTGAAAAGTGAAACCTACTCTCTATGCTTCCCAGCCATGCACAGGTCTGCAGCCATGCACAGGGCTTCCAGTACGTTTCTAAGGCTTACTCGTACACAGGAATCAGCCTAGAGATAATTATTTAAGAAAAGCCTCTAACATGAAAGAGAGAAAACAAAACAAGTAGGAAAAGATTTGGAAAAGCTTGAAATATAGCAGGAAGCAAAACAAAACTTCAGAATAATGAGAATTAATATTCCCAGAAAGAAAACTCATGATAGCCATTCATGAAAGAGGAAATAAGAGTGTTTAGCAACTAAAAAACCCAATAGAATAAGAAAATAAATCGCATTGTTAGAAAATAAAATGGAGGAAATGTCCAAGAAAGTAGTATAAAAAAGATAAAAGCAGAAAACAGGAGAAAAAGAAACAAACAGAAAACCAGAGACTCAATCCAGGAAGTCCAGTATCAAACTAATAGGAAGGAGTTTCTGGAAGAAAGAAAAGAGAAAATAGGAAGAAATCATACAAGAAAATTTTCCCAAACAGGGAAAGACCAGTTTCCACATGGGAAACACCAGATACCCAAAACAAAAGATGAAAAACACACTTTATGTAAAACATCAAGGCATATCATTAAAAATTTGAGAAAATTGAAATCAATTTCAAAAGTTTTCAGAGTAGAACAAATATGTCACATTCAAGGATTCTGGAATAAGAAGACACCAGACCTCTCAATAGCACCAGTAAAACCTAAAAGGGCAATGCTTTCAAAATGCGGAGGAAAAGTATTTCCAACCTAGAATCCTATATGCCCAAACAAGTTATCACTGAATCGTGAGGGAAGAATATGATGTTTTTAGACAGGATGCGTCACAGAAAGAAGGCCTCCCCTGCACCCTTCCTTAGGAAGCCACTGGAAGATGCGCACTAAGAAGATGAAGACGTCAACCACAAAAGAAGAGAGAGACTCGGGAAATGGGGGAGAGACGAAGGCGCATCTCAGGCTACAGTTGTGCCGCAGGCCTAACGGCTGCCTGGGTCAGACAGAGCAGGGGAGGAGAAGGCCCTGGGAGCGAAGTCTCCAGAGAAAGAATGAAATGGAGAGATCACAGGATGTCCCGTCACGTGTAAAAGACTCTTCGGAGGAGTTTTAGAATTCCACTGGAGAGTCTGGGAAGAACTGATGAGGGTGAAGAAAGTGAGAAAAATAAAAAAGAAGAAAAAATTTTCCAATTTGAGGGGGAAGAGTCCGACAATGAAGGAAACACCATCACAATACACCACCTTGTTCAGCAGTAAATCACACATAATCATAACTGGGCAAATAATTTATACCAATGTAACCAACAAAGTGTGATGTACCTGTTCTGAGAGGATGGAGGGAAGAGAAGCGGGGGCCCAGGTGATGTAACAGGGCCGTCTCCATCTTCCACAGTAGGAATCAATAGAGAATATCTAAAATCAATAAATCAGGAATACAATAAACATAAGCCACAGGATATTAAAGTGTGATTCTGGCTGAAAGCCCCCCAAAGCAGGAGCCAGCTCTTCCGCATTCCAAAGCCAGACACGGACACATGACCTGTAAAGAGAATGGCTGAGGGCCGGGGCCGTGGCTCCAGCCTGCGCCCATCGAGAGGAGTCACAGAGCTGAGACTGAAGGAGCCAGGAAGTTGGGCACCAGGGATGTTTCTGGAAAGCATTGTCAAGGGTATTGTGAGCCTCTCTGACTATGGGGAGTGGTGGGTGCGCCCTTTCCCTTAACGTGACCTGTATCTCTGGGAGCTGTGAATGGCCACGAGTCCAGCTCTGGATAAGACTACGGTAGCCATGGGGTGCCTTGGAGGTGGGCCATGTCGAGAAAGGGCTACAATCCCAGGTCTGGGAGAGCACAGGGCCTGGAAGTGCTTCTATGGTTCAGATGTGGGCCACATGGGGAATGAGAAGAGGCCTGGTGTTGTCTGTGGGGCCTGCCCATGACGGCTGGCTACCGGTGTGATACTCCTCTGTGAAGGCGCCTATATAGACAGGCTGCCAGGGCACACATCCACCCATGTCCAGGCAACTGCAAGCAAGAGGCTCTCAGTGCCTGTTGGGGGTATTGCAGAACCCACAAACACCCAAAGAAGAGAACCAGCTTTAAAGGACTACAGCTCTAAGTAGCTGGTGTCAGATTACATGTCAAATGAAACCTTTCTTACACCTCTCCCACCCACCAACGCCATTCCCACGGAGGATGCGTCAGAAATTCTGAAGCCAGCAGCGGGTGGGAGAAGAGGAGCCCCTTTCTTCCTATGGCGTGGGTCCAGATTCTACAGCCGCAGCAGGTTGAGGCAGGAAAGGCAAGAATTGAGTGTTAAATGAAGTCCAGGTTTTCTATTACTACACAGAGACGGGGATTTGTTTCCTAAATTTTCCTTTTGGTAAATCTCTGATATAATTTCAAATTTACAGAAAAGATTGAATAACACAAGGAACTCCAATCATTGACGTTCTGCCCCACGTGTTGCAGCATGCTGTGAGCTCGCAGGCATGCTCCCCTGCTGGGTCTATACATATAGCTACAATATTTTTCTGAACCATTTGAGAGTAAATTGTTTGCATGCCCCTTTATTCCTAAATACTTCATGTGTATTACCCAACAAAAAAGGACCCTTTCATAGGCAGTAGGTGGGATTCGAACATGGGTTCCAGGGCCTTCACTCTGGCCTAACTCCTTCCCCTTGAGGCGAGGGGACTCTGAACAGGATGAGAGGTCACACTGTCATCATGTTACCTTGCACAGCAAAGGGAGATTAGCCGGTGGAGCCGACCTAATTACACAGCTCTTTAAAAGCTGGTGCTGTTCTCAGCTGGCAGTAGCCCAGGAAGTCAGAGCTTCAAGGCACATGATGATTCCACACACTGCTGCCGGCCTGAGCACGGAGGCGGCCACAGGGAAGCACCCGAGAGCAGCTCCTGGGCTGAAAGTGCTCCCCCCGACAAGCAGCAGGAGAACAGCAAGGAGCTAGATTCTGGCAACAGCATAAGTGAGCTCAGAGCCTCCAGACAGGAGCCTGCCTGGCCCGCCCCTTGGTTTGGGCTAAGACCCTAAGCAGAGAACCTGATCAGGCCCACCTGGACTCCCGACCTGCAGAGCTGTGAGATAATACATGAGTCTGCAGTCATTTGAAATGGGGCAGCAGAAAGCAAAGGTGTCTTATACAACCAGAGTTATAATGATCAAAACCAGGAAACTCAACACTGATATCATACTATTATCTAATCTAAGTTCATACTAAATGTCTTCACTTGTCCCCAAAATGTCTCTATAGCCCAGCATCTGTCCTAGCATCATGCACGCAAGTTGTCACACCTCTTCAATCTCCTTTAATTGAGGTAGTTTGCCAGCCTTTCTCTGTCTTTTTTTGATTGGGACACTTTTGAAGAGTTTTGTACCAGGCATTGCGCTCACTGAAATTAGAACAGGAAGATTTTATGTTATTTGAGTGTGACAAGAAAAAGTTCCAGGCCCTGCCTAGATTTAACCCAGAGAGTGAGAAAGAAAAGGCCCCCAGAGCTGACATGCTCAGCGGTGAGCAGGAGGATGCAACTGTTTTATGAGCGCATCCTGCTGGAGTCCGTCCCTCCTAAGATAATGTCCACATACGTTATTTAGAAATAATGCGGCAAATTATTGGAAGAAACAGCTACAAGATTCTGGGGAACAGGACTTTGTAAAAGAGAAAGGTGGGACAGGGGACTGTCATTTTTTTCTTTTCTTTTTTTTTTTTTTGAGATGGAGTCTGGCTCTGTCGCCCAGGCTGGAGTACAGTGGCACGATCTTGGCTCACGGCAACCTCCACCTCCCGGGTTCAAGCAATTCTCCTGCCTCAGCCTCCTGAGTAGCTGGAACTAAGGGCGTGCGCCACTACGCCCAGCTAATTTTTGTATTTTTAGTAGAGATGGGGTCTCGCCACGTTGGTCAGGCTGGTCTCGAACTCTCGACTTCAGGTGATCCACCTGCCTCAGTCTCCCAAAGTGCTGGGATTACAGGCATGAGCCACCGCACCCGGCGGAAATATTTTTAAAGAATAATTGAAAACAAACAGGGACCAAATGTTCCCAAATCTGTTTGCCTCCGTTTATATTCCCTTTGGTGACTGTCCACCTTTGACTGCCGCTGGCACCACCACCCTGGCCCCAGGAATACCATACCCTGACGGTACCTCTCTGAAGCTGCAGCCTACATCTTATCAAAACCTCTTCTTTTTGTTCCCTTCCAAACAAATGAAACAGAGGGGAATTTTCAGCGTTTTCGATGACTTAGTAATGGAAAAAGAACAAGGGCACATAACTGTGGCGAGTGCGTGCACACACCCACAAACACCCACATACCATAGCAGTCCATAACAATGGTTTGGCCTACAAAGGACTCCTCATCCTTCCAGACTAACTTCACCAAGGGCCAGCAGGCCCTATCCCATGAATCCATTCTGCAAAAGCCACTCTAGCCAGGTGCAGTGCGCGTGCCTGTAATCCCAGATACTCAGGAGATGGAGGCAGGAGGATCGCCTGGGCCCAGGAATTTCAGTCCTGACTGGGCAATATAGAGAGACCCTATCTCAAACAAACAAATAAATAAATAGATGCCACTCTAGCCCCTCGCCTTGGTTCTTCTTTCTCTAGCTCCTGGCTGCCCCCACTTGGAGGCCATCATCACATGCCCTGCCGTGGAGAAGCTGGCTTCCCAGATACCACGTGGGGGACTCAAACTCCCCTGTTCATCTTCTTTAGGGCCCTCCCACTCAGTGCTGGTTTCCATGAGTGACACAGCACCTTCCCCCAGCTCTGTAAGGCCTGGCTGTAGTTACCGACTTCTCCTGTGGACAAGAAACTGCCCACCTGCAGTGAGTGGCCACTCAGCATACGATGACACCTTTACAAATAAAAGCAAGGGCTACCCACACAGTCCCTATGTTGGCCTATTTCTGTTAATGACAAATATTAGTTTCTTAACAGTGGGATGTAATTGAGATTTCTGGCTGCTTTTTACGAAGAAGAAACAGACTTCATCAGATATGGCAAGCCAGGTGCAGTGGCTCACGCCATAATCCAACACTTTGGGGGGCTGAGTCAGCAGGATCACTTGAGTCCAGCAGTTTGAGACCAGCCTGGGCAGCAAAATGAGACCCTATCTCTACAAAAAATTTTAAAAATTAGCCAGGTGTTGTAGCGTGCGCCTGTAGTCCCAGCTACTTGGGAGGCTAAGGCAGGAGGATTTCTTGAGCCCAGGAGTTCAAGGTTACAGTGAGTTATGATGGCACCACTGCACTCCAGCCTGGGCGACAGAGTGACAGCCTGTCTCTCTCTCTCTCTCTCTCTCACACACACACACACACACACACACACACACACACAAACAAAACTGAGTTCACCCCAAGAAGAAGTTTTGTGTTCTATTTACAAAAAAATAATTAAAAGATAATGCAAAATAATATTTGGTTTTCAACTCTTAAAGCATTTGTTATGGAGGGTAAAGTGTGGGAAATAAAAAAAAAACAAGCCAAAGTAAAAATAATAATAATAGCAATTAGAGAATCTTCACTATGTTTTAACACTACTTTATATCCCAATTTAATACTATTATATATCACTTTTAAACATACAAATAGCTTATGCCAGGCCCTGCCCATAGTCTCCAGGCTCCTTAAGATGCTTTTATATCTCAAACATGAAGAACTGTTTAAATTTGGGGATAGTTAAAAGGATAACCAGAGACCCAATTAAAGTAACTGAAAGGAATCACACACATGCAACTCCGTTTCTAGACTCCCACACCTGTCTCAATTTCAGGGACAACCGGAGAGGCCAGGCCCACCCCCTAGAAAGCCTTTCTGATTCCTGCCTCTGACCCTCAAGGAAAATGAGTTTCCTTCCCTCTGATTACATTTTTTTGTTCATCCAAATAAAACTTAAAGACTTTAGTTAGCTGAGATTTCCCTACTGCCTAATTTATGTAAATGAAAAAGAAACTGATAAAATGTTTAGATCATGCTCTGTCAAAACACAAAACGTGAGGGAACAGGCACAGGCTAAACAGTCCTGGCCAGCCCTCCCTGCACTGCCGGAGAAGCTGTCCTGGGCCGGCAACACCATCGCCTGGTACTTTCACAATCACCCGGGGGGCTTCACAGTGAAACTGAGTCGCTAGTGCCGATTACGTTAAAGGAAAACCCAACTTTTTGTAGAGGGTATGCATTTTTAAGACAGGTATGAATTTCACCCTCACTCTCACTGCTCTTCAGCACAGCGGGGGCAGTGATGCTTTTTGAAGGGATATGCCTAACCTAGGGCATGACGACAAAACCTCTGTCACCACAAAATAAATAATTTAAGTCACTTCTGAATATTTGGGGAGCCATTTAAAAATTATGAACAATGACAAAAACGTGTTGGCCAGGTGTGCTGGCTCATACCTGTAATCCTAGCACTTTGAGAGGCCAAGGCAGGTGGATCACCTGAGGTCAGGAGTTCAAGACCAGCCTGGCCAATGTGGTGAAACCCTGTCTCTACTAAAAAAACAAAAATTAGCCTGGGAGGCAGAGGTTGCGGTGAACCAAGATTGCGCCACTGCACTCCAGCTTGGGTGACGGAGCGAGACTCTGTCTCCAACAAAAAAACTTGTCTTTCCATCTTGATGCTTCATAAGAACCTTGCTAATCTGCCAGAAAGAGGCAAAGAGAAGATAAAACAGCAAATGCAGGAGAGGAGAGCACCATCCTGAGGAGTAAGAAGCACTGCCCTCTTCCTAATATGCCAAGCTCCAAACCCCATGACTCCCATGCTGAAGGCTGCCAGCCCTTGCTGACACCTGGACAGGATGCAAGAGCCTTAGCCCTGGGCTGCACAGATAGGGGGGGCTCTGCCAGGCCGTCCCCTCCATCATGGCTCAATGCCCTTCCTCCTCTGATCCACCTGGTTTTGAACTCAATTAAAACATTTCCTACTCTATAAAGGCTTCCTGATTCCTCCTGCCAATGCCCAGGAAATCAAATCCCTCTTCTTCAGTAGCCCCGGGTACTCTTCTGGAAGCTCTTTTATGGGAAACTGTATTATTCTATAGTTTCTTATTAAAATATCTGTCTCTCCCACAAATGTGCTAGGACCTTGAAAGCAGAGACCATGGATCAGCTGTGCTCATCTGGCACATAGTAGGTACTCCAAAATGTCTGGTGGGGGACGAATGGATGAACAGACGGATGGATGAGAAGGTGATAAAGCACAGTTACCCCAAGCAGGGGAGTTCTGAGGTGCAAAAGACAGGATTGGTCTCTGCCTACACACAGGGAGGGGGCAGGAATGGGAAGATAACCACAACCCAAAGCTCCCCTCGTGGGCTTCCCAAGTCAAATGAGGGTGGCGAATAAGAGGCTCGGTGCGTCTTTACCCAAGGATGCCAACAGCTCGTAGTTCATCCGCATCACGTCTCTGTACAGCTCCTTCTGCCGCTTGTCTAGCATGCTCCACTCCTCCCGGGTGAAATACACTGCCACATCCTCGAACACCACCGGCAGCTCCTCAAACACCACAGGAACCTCCTCCGACAGCCCCTCTGCAGAAGGATCCTGGAACAAAGAGCAGCGGCCACTCAGCACCGCCTGCCGAGCCAGATGCCCACATGATACTTCTGGGGCCTTTGGAAGCCCTATTTCTCCTGGGAAGCTCACCAAGAGGCCCAGATGCACTCAGAGAAATTAATTTATCCATTGAAAGTCAAAGAATCAAATTCAGGAGGCCAAAATTAGTAGGTAAAAACCAAGTGAGACTTGGTCAGATCCTAGGATCTCCTGGGTAGAAATGAAAGCGTGTGGAAAGAACAGGCAGCTGGGCAGAGCCTCTCACTGCATGCTGTCCTCAGAGTCCTGAGAGCTGCCTCCTGGTCACCTACAACTAAAAGGTGACCGTGTGCCTCTAGGAGCATCTGCTAAGATTTCCCAATGGGATGGGAACAAAGAGGTGGTCAAAAAAGCTAAAGATGCTTACGACCAGTGACTGGTTTACACATGCCTCACTGCTGAAAGAATTCAGATGATAAAAGGTTAGATCTGTTCATTAGCTTCTAATACTAAAAAATGTCAGGAACAGGAAAAGAAATGAGCTATGCCGTTTTTCTGGATTTTAGAAAAAATGAGAGTTTACGAAGTTGAACTGGATTCCTTATGATGTCAGCTCTAGCAGGAACCTCCAAGCTATTCTCACCAGACTCCTGGAGGGGAGTTAAAAATGATTTGTTGTAAAATTCTACTTCTATGCAATAGGTGAGAAATGGGGAAGCTTCCAATGAACGTAGTTTCCTTACAGGACAACTTTCCAAAGCATTCGGTAACTACAAAGGAAACCTAAGGTGGGCGCTAGAGTACTTTAGTGCCCAGCAGTGCTGCGGGGAGTGGAAGGAAAGCATGGGCTGGCAGCTCAGGACTCTGGGCAGATTCTGGCACTGACTACAAGAGCTCTAGGATCCCGGGCATGTCACTTCCTCCAAAGTCTGTTTTCTTCCAACAAGATGAGTTTAATAGCACTTGCTCTACCGGCCTCACAGCAACATCAGAAACATTACATCGAACAACATGTGTGAAAAAACTCCAATGTTTAAAAGTGCAACATGACTCCACACTTAAAGTGAAAATTTAAAAAATACTAGCCAGGTGTGGTAGATCATACCTGTAATCCTAGCATTTTGGGAGGCTGAGGTGGGAGGACTGCTTGAGCCCAGGAGTTCAAGACCAGCCTAGGCAATATAGTGAGATTCCCATCTCTACGGAAAATAAAAAATTATCCAGGTGTGGGGGCACACACCTGTGGTCCCAGCTACTTGGGAGGCTGAGTGGGAAGGATTGCTTGAGCCTTGGAGGTAAAGGCTGCAGTGAGCTATGATCACACCACAGTCCAGCCTGGGTGACAGAGCGATACCCTGCCTCTTAAACAAAACAAATTTAAATATTGACTATTTAAGAGCTCTGTGATTTTGTGGTTGCAGGCTATTTCTTGAGATCTGTGTTTATTTTTGATTCTGAATAAAGATGATTGTTTCCTTTATACCAGAAGTAGAAATGTTCTAGCTCACTAATTATGTTAATTGCAAAAAGGAGATGATAATAATAGGGTTGTTGTCCACATTAAATGAGATAATACATGGAACGCATCTAAAACAATGCCTAGTCCATGATAAGCATGTTGGTATATGCGAACATTATGATGTTAGCAGTGGGTTATCGCTAGTATTCTTTTTTCCATCATCAGCATGGATATACATTGTTCTCAGTATAGAATCCTTCTCTGTAAGATACAGCAATCATTATAAACGTATTACCTGAATGCAGGATTCTACTGCATCATTATATAAAATATCAATGTCTGAGGAGTTGTGGATGCCATCAGTGATTTCTTTTTGCCTCAGATCTGAAATGCAGTCTAGATACATTGCGGGAATTGCTCCATTCCCCCCAGGGTCCTCTAGTTCAGCTCTTGAGCTTGGCAGGAGTTCAGCCATGCTATCAAAGCCTCCCAGAGGCCCTGGGGGGTAGAATATGGGGTAATCTGCAGTGAAGAGTGGCTCCGGGCTGGCCAGGATATCTCCAGGTGGGTCTCTGACATTCCGGAACCGGGCTGCCCAGATGGGGTCCCTTGCTGCCAAGGCATTGACACAGAACATGTGGGCCTTGCTCTTGGCGTGGTATTTGAGAGTCTCCACCTTGAATGGTCCTGTATAACCTTCTATTAGTCTTGACCGTTTGTCCCTGATGGAGGGGTATTCTCGGCAAGCAGAGCAGAACAGGGCCGTCTGCTCCTCATTCATGATCAGCCACGGAAACTGCACAAACCACGACTTCTGGATGGACCGGGGCTTCAGAAGTTTCCTGCTTCTTCCTGCCCAGTCTCCCTCGATGTGTCCACTGCCTGTACTGAGGTGGGAATGGTAGGATTTCTTCTGAGGCAGGAGGGACTGTCCACTCTCCCTGGTGGGACCTTGCACGTCCATTTCTTCCATGTAGCCCATCTGTTTTTTTCCTTTAGAGAAGAGACAGAAGGGATTTGCTTTAAAATCCTATAGTTAGAGCCACTGCAACTCACAGGGGCTCTGAGGTACACCAAATATGAAAGGCGGAAAGCACACACACACACACACACACCTGAATTATCTTCTAGTCCTGGCCAAGTCTGCAGGCCCTTCCCTCACCTAATCCAGAATAAAGTCAAAGGGATGGGCTTTACGGAACCCTCCCCCTCCTTTTTGTTTTTTGAATTTAAAGGACAGATACAACCGGCCAAAAGGAAATCTTTGCAATCTGATCTATGAAACATACAATCTTCAGGAGTCAAAATTTTTTATGGATAAGAACACTGACGTAATGGAATATAGGATTTAAAAAAGATCACTAAAGCCACACACCGCAACTCCAGGGGAAGAGAGCTACCTACCTCCTGGGCAGGCAGTTTTGGTCCCCAGGTAGTTTTCCTTAAGCTGTAATCCATCTTCGAATACTTCTACCTCAAAGTACTGGATGCTGACCTAGTCCTCAAGAGAAAGTCAAGTCTAATTCCTCTCTTATAACATAAACCTTCAAACAGATGAGGACTCTCATGACCTCACATCTTCCTTCTTCAAGCTGAACTAGAAGTTTCTTTATTCACTTAGGTGAAATGCAACTCAAACGGCTCTAACTCCTGTGGAACCATTTCTTATGCACCAACATAAGTTCCAATGCCCAGTGGCTGAGGACTCAACATTTTTTGTTCCAGGCCAACAGACCGGTCTACAAAACTGTAGGGGCGTGAAGCTGTTAATAAGAGTCAGAAGGCTCAAAATAAGAGCCAAGCAAGGAGAAATGAAACAAAACAAATTTGTCTCTATGATACTTTCCAGAGTCACAAAGCTGTCTAGAGCTCCTTGTGGTCTGAGAGAAATCACAAAGGAAAACAAACTTCCGTGATTTGATTCATACAGGATCTTGTTCCCCACCTCCCTCTTCTCCTACAGTAGGGGCTGGGTTAACTCAGTTATTTTACATAATGCCAAGATGTCATCTGGCCTGGCTAAGCCAACCCCTGAACAGGTGGGTCTTATCGAAAGAGGAAAGAAAAGATAAATCCCTAGAACTTAGCAGACAGCTGTTCATTCATTCATTCATTCGGTGATTATCTATTGTGCAACAGCTGGGTGCCAGGTAGTGTTCTAAGCACTAGGAATATGGTTGTAAATAAGACAAAGTCATGCCTTCATGGAACTTATAATAATTATAAATAAACATATTCTCCTGGGTAGAAATAAGACAATGGGAGATGAGAGGTTGGAGAAGGACATTAGAGGCAGTGTGTATATTTAGGTATTAATCAGATGGCACCTGGGAGAAGAACAGCAGTGTCAGTTGGTGGAGAATAGGAAGGGCAGAGGATGAGCCTGGAGTCCTGGGGCTGCCCCTGCTCCCTCTCCAGCCAAGCACCCGCCCCTGAGTGCAGGTCCACACTCACCTGGGTGATGCTCCAGAAGGCTCCTCTGGCCCTGGACGCTGCCTAGCCATGGCTCTGGCCCTCGTCCGAACTTACAGAATAGCTCAGGATTGGCAACAGTTGGTCCTGAGTAAAAAAAAAAAAAAAGAGAGAGAGAGAGAGAAAAGCACTATGAAGACCTGGCTCCGGGTCACAACACAAAGGAGGTATCTGTCTGCGACATCTCTCGGCATGGTGAGATAAGGGGCCAAGGAGGAAAGTAGGAGTCTTGGTGGTTCAGCACAGTGGTTCAGTGATTTAGAAACTCTTATCTGTGAGGCCCCTAATAGAATAGGAGACTAGGAGAAAGGAATGAGGGCACAAGGAGGCTAAACAGGTATAAAAACTATGGGTCAAAAACCCAAATGCTGAGAGGGGCCAGCCTGGTAATATAACAGAAGAAACCAGGCCAAGTGCAGGGGCTGTGGCAACCTGCAAGACGTAAGGGAACAGTAGCTACTCAGCTGCAGAAGGGCTGCCACTCAGGATGCAGGCTCAGCCCTGCCACACTGTCCCGTTTGTCAAGAGATGCCAGAAATCCATATTCTTATGTGAAAACTCCTAATAACTAAATATTGGCAATTTACTTAAATATTTTTAAGAAGCCAAACAAAAGAAATGAAAGCCAAAAAACAAAGCAAAACAAAACTTGAAGCAGTGAGCCATATCTGGCCCATGAGCTGCTATTTTGCAGCTTCTGGTCCGGAAGAATCAGTGGTTTTCAAACTCTTTTAGCTGGCACAGAAGACTCACCCCAGCTGCAATCCTTCCACCCACAAAACGCTGAGATTGTTGCTTCTACCATGCCTTACACAGGGGCCAAGATGAAATAAGAAAAGACAGGCATGGTAGACAGTCATCAACTTGCAATCAGCAAACAGTGCATATGTGTACACACATGTTGAAATACAACCAACCACCTCTGTCCTTGGCACAGAAAGTCTACCCAAAGAATCAAAAGAAAGAGCATTCAAAAAACAAAAGAGATGAAAATACCTACACTTGTGCAAAATCTTAAACTGTTTTATCTCACCAAATCCCTACAATTTCCTAAGATGGAAGTTCAGGCTTAAAAAGGCCAAAGGCACTCAAGTATCCAGTGGAGAGCAGGGATTGAGACCAGATTTCCACATTGCAAATGGGATGCTCTTGCCACCACTGCTTCCTACCTCCAACATCCTACGGGCTCCACAGATCCACAGGCCTAGTTTCCGAGTTTCCCTCCTGGCCCCTTGGGGCATTCTGAGGCACCAGGAGACAGACCCAGGAGTCTAGCCCAGGCCTGCCAGATTGCCCCACTTCTCTTGACCATTTTAAGGGGAGAAGAGAAAGGGTGATGTGTGAATTTGCATGCAATTAAGGTAGATACAGGATGGAGCAGATAGGAGTAAAGATGCCTAGACACATGCTTGGATTCCAGAAAACTCTCTCCAGTGTTGCTGACACAGATGAGGTTGGGAATGCTGATCTAGATTGACGGTGGCAGGGATGTGGATGGGCACCCATACCCAGTGTTGCCACCGGCTTGTCAGAACCACAGAGCTCCTTTTGTTGCTGGCTCAGCAGCACCCATTCCTCCTGGAGTAAGTACACAGTGATGTCATCAAATGTCACAGGAGCCTGAAAGGAAAATGACAGCGCTAAGTACCACCCTCTTCCCCAGATTTATCTTCCAAAAGTGTTCCTGACCACCTGAGGGCCCCCTACACGGGTAGGGGTGTTGTCAATTTACATGCATGGCCGACACCCCATCTCTCCCCACCTGGGTACAGATCACAGTGAGAACGAGACTCGTTTCTTCCGGGAAGTGCCACGCACTGAAACGAAACTGAGCCATGAAGGAGGCTGGCTCAGGAGCTTCTCTGTCCCCTCCCTGCATGCTCTTCACCCGCCTCCCACACACCCGTTCCTTCTCAGCCAGGGGCTGGGCAACAACTTAGGGCCCATTCTTTCATGGAACCTTAAACATGGTAAACCTTCAACATGGTAAACCTTCACTTAGGAAGATGTGTCTGATTTCTAGGAATAGCTGAAAGTCATTTAGAACTATGTCTGTGAATGAAGTCGATGATGAAAACAGGCAATGCTTTGGGGCTGAGATCTACATCCCATGTGGCTTGTAAAGGAGCCCTGTGGGGTAGGGAGTTCAGAAAGTGTTTGGAGGAGTTCCAGAGTAAGATGGCAGATTAAACAAGCCTATTTAATTTTGTTTATTCCCCGTGAATTTAAAAGACCCCCTCCCCAAAACAAAATCCCCACTATAATAGGAGGCACAACAAGGAGATGGCAGCAATACGCTCTTGGAAACCAAGAAGCAGATGAAAAAGCAGTCACTTCAGCAGATCCAAGAAAATCAAACCCTCACCCGGCAGTGGGCAAAGCGGAGAACCGCCCAAGGTACACTCTGCATCCTCAAAGGCTTGGCATCTTCCAGCACAGGAAACCTCCAGCATGGGAGGGTGGGCAGGCAGCCCACTGGAACAAGAACTAGGGGAGGGCTGTCCCCAACAAATGCCTCCCCAGATTCCTTTACATGAGGCTCCGGCTGATAAGCCCGTCCTCCCTCTCACAAGCACAGAGCTATTAGATTTTTGGTCTTCCACCACTAAATGTCAGCAGACTGGACTACCAGACACTTGGGGAAAGGATCTAACAGGGACTATAGAGACCAAAATAGATGGGAGGTGTTGGGTTTGTGGGGGGGCGGGTTGCTAAGAAAATGGAGGGGAGGCATGGAGAAAAAAACTTAAAAAAACTATCATCAAGCTATACCATCAAAGAGGTAAGGTACTGCAGCCACGCAACAAAGTGTTATAAAAGAAATCAACAGAAAAAGAAGTAGAAATGTTTATCATTTTAAGTTTTGTGCCATGAAAACATTACCTAAAGAAATTGTAAAAAGAAATAAATCAAATTATCAACAAAAAACAAATTTCTCACTCCAAAGAAAAATAACATTGGGAAATAGCAGCATGCCATTTAAAATAGGTGAAATATCGATTTTAACCTCAACAGTAGACATTTCTTGAGGAAAATGATATCGATCATTCTTACTGGTCACTATTATAAGATTTTTCTTATGTTGACTGCAGAAAATTTGGACAATAGAAATAAGCAGAAAAAAATGTATTAAGATCACCCATATTCCCCTTATTGAAAAAGAATTACTTTTCATTACCCTTCTTTCCTGAGAACCTGTTAACATTTGCTATATAACCTCCCAGTCTTTAGTCTATGAATATGTATGAAGTTTTAAAAACAAAAATAGAACTGTACTGCCAAATGTGTACATTTCAATAACTGTTTGCTCTACAGTGTCTTCCAAAGCAAAATGAAATATTTCCCCAAACCGACCGGAAGACAGGCTCCACTAAAAGAGAGCGGTCAAACAGGAGTCTCCATGAGATACAACCTAGGGACAGCCAATGTGGGGAAGCATTGAAGACAACCCCAAGATTAGGCTGAAGGCAGATTCAGGATGACTGCTGTATCCCAGGACTGGAGGGCAGCCTGTCCAGATTGGGGCAGGTTAAAACACTTGTGATTCAGGACAGCCGGGATCGCTCTTCATGCCCATCCTTCCCGGGCATGCACAGGTGAGCATAATAAGGGCCAAGGACCCCATCACGTTAGCTCCACCTGAGGAGGAGCATGGCTAGGACTGTCCATTTGGATAATAGTGTCTTCCCAGCAAGAGTGATAACACTAACACCTGGCACCTCTCTTAAGCAATATTATAGCAAGAGCCTTCTGATTCCAGGTGACTGCGACGTAAAGAAAACACAAATCTGCGTGAATAAGAGGAGTTCCTCATGTGTGTGAAATGCAGAGTATCTCTCGATGTTCTATTTTAGCGGTTCCCAGTCACTCTCTACAGGGTAAAGCTGTCTGAATTCTCAGTCTAGCACCAAAGCCCCCTCAGTCTGAATCTAACCCACTTTCTAACTACAGCTCTGTGCATCGCTTCACCTGGAATGTCTCCTCCAGCCAGATTCATATCATTGCAATCACCCAGCCTATCTCGCACCATTCCTCTCTCTACACTCCCAATCTTTAGATCCTGACTGCCCACTTCCTCCCACCAACTTAGAATCCACCCACCCATAAAGTCGCAATTCACGTTCTCTTTCAGGAAGGATTTCCTAACCACCTGGCCCAAGCATTTATCCTTCTCCTGGGCAAGGAAGGATTTATATCCCCCCTAGAGTCCAGTGTTAAGGAAATCTATGCTGCTTGGTTGATTTTATAACTTCCTTCATCAACACCACCCTTCTCCCCACAACCATGTTATATGGAAAGTATTTTATAGGCATTTAATTCATTTTTTCATTCAACACACATTTATTACTTAAGTGTTTCTATGTGCTTGATGCATGGTAATTCAAAGATATGAGATTAAAATCTATCAGGAGGTGGCAGACAACTAAGATACAAGTGCAATAATAGAACCATGTTCAGAAAAAAAGTGAGAAAGGAGTATCAGTCACTTGTACAGGAAAGATAGAGAGGGCCAGGAAACGGAAACGTTGAGGCAACAAATACATACAGCAACAAGTACACATACAGACTTCTCTTTGGGGGCAACAACAGCACAGTCTCCTAGGAGGCACATGAGGTGGCGGGCTGCAGTGCTTCAGAGCACCCACACCTTGCAGCAAAAGGGCTCCTGTAGTGATGCTGTTTTATGAGCATTCCTTCCTGAGACCCTATTAAATGCCAGGAACTGCTCCACTGCTCTAGCTGGGGAGGTAAGAGTCAAGTCAACCAATGTGTAAATAAATAAATAAACATGAGAATTTTGTTTAGTGATAAGGGTTGGGAAGAAAATAAAACAGGATCATGGCATGGAACATGATGGGGAAAAGTCTGACCATTATCCATTATTCTGTCAATGACAGGCAAGAGGTCCTACATTCAATGTGGGATATCAATCCAATGGCCCAAGATGGCTCTTAGTTAATAAAGACCACAAAACAGCACCTAAGGAAGGGTCTAGTAATAGACCAAACCACTATCTCACGAGGTAGTCTCCCAGTTCTGAGCCATAAGAATGCTGTTCGGAGTGGAGTTGTAGAACAGCACCGCTATTCCTTGTCACTCATTTGCAACACATCTTACACTGCCAGTTGGTTTTGTAATTACTTTATTTCATTCTTATATGAAGTTCTCATTTCCCATATTAGAAAACAACTATATTTGGGAAGGGCAAGCACCTTTCTGAGATGCCCTAAAATCAAGATTATAATCAAGGGTGAAATTTTCAGTTTCTGATGTTTCACTTAGTGGTTGGACAGGACACGGAATCAGGTTTCTCCTCTACCTCCCAAAATGTTCGTACAGTCATGCGTTGCGTAACAACAGGGATAAGTTCTAGCCAATGTGTCCTTAGGCAGTTCTGTCACTGTGGAACATCACAGAGTGTACTTCTATAAAACTACATGCTACAGCCTACTACACATCTAGGCTATATGGTATAGCCTTTTGCCCCCTAGGCTACAATCCTGCACAGTATGTTACTGTACTGAAAACTGTAGGCAACTGTAACACATGGTAAGTATTTGCGTATCTAAACATAGAAAAGGTACAGTAAAAATATGGTAGAAAAGACAAAAAAAAAAAGTACATCTGTATTGGGCACTTACCATGAATGGAGCTTGCAGGACTGGAAGTTGCTCTGGGTGGGTGGGTGAGTGAGCGAGTGGTGAGAGAAATGTGAAGGCCTAGGACATGACTGAACACTTCTGTAGACTTTATAAACACTGCACACTAAGGCTACACTGAATTTGTTAAAAAATTTTATTTCTTCAACAATAAATTAACCCTAGCTTATTGTAATTGTTTTACCTTATAAACTTAAATTTTTCAAACTTTTGACTCTTTTGTAATAACACTTAGCTTAACACACATTGTACATCTGTACAATATTTTTCTTTAAATATTTCTGTATTTTTATTTTCTAGCAAACCATTCCATCAACAAAAAGTATTTTTCTTTATATTCTAATTCTACGAGGTTTTCTATTTAAAAAAATTTTTTTTTTTTTTTTACTTTTTAAGCTTTGTTAAAAACTAAGACACAAACACACACAATAGCCTAAGCCTACACAGGGTCGGGATCATGAAGATGTCACCAGGTGATAGGAATTTCTCAGCCCCACTGTAGTCTCAGGGGATTGTACGTGAGCGCGGTGTTGATGGAAACCTTGTTATACAGCGCATGACCGTATTTCTCTTCTCCCATTAAAGGCTAAGAAAGCCTCTGACTAAACAGAATAGCTTGGAAATCAACTTCAAATCACTGATTCCAATATCAATCCCAATATTTTATAATCCTTCTTCCCTCTACATTTTGCTCCTCTTTATTCAAATTCAGGTTCAATCTAAACCAATCGGGATATTTCTAAAGCGTAAGGGCCATAAGCTCCATCTTTCCTTGGGTTTTGTTGAGCTTTATTGTCTTGGACCGTGTACTCTGTAGGTGCCGTGTCTGGAACATGCATCACTGTAGCTTGTGGAGGGAGGGAGGATGGAAGAGATGCTCATGCGAGAAATCACCTCTTTTGAAATTCAGAGTCCTTCCTAGTCTTCCCAGGAAAAACTACGGCATCAAAAGAACCTCATTATCCTTTTCTCTCTTTTCGTGTGGGACAACCCTTCCAGGCGTGTCCAAGTTATTGAAGTGAAAACTGCAGGAGAGCTCCTTGAGAAAGGTGATCATTTCCTATTTATCCTCATACTTCCAGCATCTCGTTCAATGCAAATCACAGATCACAAATGTTTATTAAATGGACAATTTTTTAAGGGACTCAATAAACAGTCGAAAACGTTTGTTGAGAGTTCTCCTCTGTGCCAAATAAGAAACAATACTCGAGAACTGGCAGCAAACAACATCCAGAAAGATGTTAGTCCCAAGAGGCTGCCACTGTCTCCAAGCGAATGTGCCCACAACCACACTGGTCTTGGATGACACGGCCTGGAAGCGCTGGCAATCCCGTCAAATCCCTGAACTCCGCCCCCACGCACTTTCCACCTTTTCTTCCAACTCAAAGCCTCTTGCCCAAAGCCAATTTATGACACAGGTTTCTAAGCAATGCCCAGATATTCCATGAAGTACATAACCTAGAAACAGAAGTGGCAAAAAGCATGCCAGATGCCCTCTCTTTTCAGCCCTTTATTGGGAAGAAGGATCTAGGCAGGGCCAAGCCCTCAAGCGTCCCACCCTGCAGCTCCCACTGGTGTCCGATCCAGACTCCAAGCCTTAGCCAGGCCTCTTCAAAACGCGGAAGGTGGTGGGGGAAACAGGAAGCACCTTCGCATCGCTCCACTCGGGGGTCACCCAACCCAGCATCGACCCAGCGGCCGCTCGCCAGCTCGGGGAGGATGCGCGGACACCGAACGGGAGCGTCCGCTCCTCTCCGCCACCCTCCCGGGGTCGGGCGCCGAAGTGCGGGAAGAGAAGGCGGGCCGGCGAGTCCTTCCCTGCAAGCCTGGCTCATCTGCGGGGCCTCCGCCCGAGCCGCCCCGCCTCGCCCGAGCCCGGCTCAGGGATCCTCGGGAGGGAGCGGGCGGCCCCCGGGCCTTCCAGTCCTACCTTCCCCGACTCTCTGGGCTCCATGGCCCCGCTTTCGGAGGCCCGTGCCGCCCCCTCCCCCCGCGGCCTGGCCTGAGGATGCAGCCGCCGCGACCGCCCCGGGGACCCAGGCTCCCGGAGGGGGAGGGCACCCAGGCAGGGAGGGAACGCGGCCCGAGAACTTCGCTTTCTCACGTCGGGGGGCGGTAGCGCCGGTGGACCCAGGATAGGAGCTGAGCTGGGACTCGCGTCGTACCGAGCGAACAGCTTTACGGCCACTGCCCAGCCCCAGGCGGCGGGGCGTGACGGGAAGTGTAGTCCGCTGTAGGTGAGCGGCTCTCGAAGCTGCTATTGGCTCCCGGAATGCAGGTCCTGATTGGACGCCGGCGGCGCGCTTGCGGCCCTCTCCGCCTCCCTCCGGCGATAGTTACTAGGCAACGGCGGCGGGGCGTCCTTTAGTCCTCTGCAGCAAGGGCAAAGCGCTCTGATTGGGCTACGCGAAGGCCAATGTCAGGCTTGAAGTTCTAGGTTTTCTTTTATTAAGGAGGGCAATACTTTTTGTTCTATTCACTCAGAAAGTATCGTTGGTTGCCTACCATGGGTCAGGCGGTGTTCTAGGGTTTGGGAGAACACAGTTGAATGAGACAAAGGCCTTGCCTTCAAGGAACTCACGATCTATTAGGGAATCAGACCAGAAACAGATAATTACAAAACAGCGACAAGGGCCATGAAAGAGGTAAGCACAAAACATGAATTAAAGCCCGCGTTGTCACCTTAGAGTGAAGCGGTGGGGGATATGAGGTGCTTAGTCAAGGACTTCCTGAGGAAGTGATGCCTGAACAGAATTAAATCAAGAGGTAGGGTCTGCCAGGTAAAGGAGGTGCAATGGACTGACCGGTGTTCCCCTCCCAGGAGATGGGGCGTTTGGGAGGTTTAGATGAAGTCGTGAGGGTCAGGCCCTTATGGTGGGATTAGTGTCCTTATAAGAAGTTTTGTCTGAGTACGGTGGCTCACACCTCTAATACCAACTCTTTGGGAGGCTGAGACAGGAGGATCACTTGAGCCCAGTAGTTTGAGACCAGCCTGTGCAACATAGTGAGAGATCCCATCCCTATAAAAATAAAATAAAATAGTTTTGTGAGGTGGAAGGATCACTTGAGCCTGGGTGGTCGAGGCTGCAGTAAGCCGGGATGGCGCTTCTGCACTCCAGCCTGGGTGACAGAGCAATACCATGTCTCAAAAAAAAAAAAAAAAAAGACTTTCAGGGGGCCAGGGCAGGGATGTGCCTTCATGAATGCGTTAGTGACCACATGCGTGCTGGGGGAACTAGCTAGGCCCTTTGCCCTTCGGCCCCCTACCTTCTGCCATGTGAGGAGAGAGCAACAAGGTGCCCTCCTGGAAGCAGAGACCAGGCTCTCACCAGACACAGACACTGCTGGTGCTTTGGTCTTGGATTTCCCAGCCTCCAGAATCATGAGAAATAAGTATCCATAATTTATAAATTATCTAGTTCTAGGGATTTTGTTACAGAAGCACATACAGATTAAGACAATGGCCAACTGATTTTTTTGTATTTTTAGTAGAGACAGGGTTTCACCATGTTACACAGGCTTCAAGTAAGTGTTTTCCATTATCCAGCTCTGTTCTCCTGGCCAAGGTTGAATAGACCTAAATTCTGTTCGAGAAGTGTAGGGGAGTCTGCATTACTGAAAAAAAGAATGAGACACAAGAAATGTGGAGGAGAAGGCAGAGAGTGAGGACTCTGTGGATTCCAAGTGGCCTGCCACTCACCACCTCGGCTATATCACTACCTTGAAGAGCTATATTTCCGCCCATGAGTTATCCATGTCTTTATAACAGATTCTCTTTTGGGGGTTAAAAAACTGGAGGACAGCTAGGGTAAATCATTCTTTTGACACATTTTTCCATACAAGGTTTTCCATCTTTCCAAGAAAAATGGAGCAGTATCTAGGGGGAAATGGGGAATCAAAGCAGTAGGACTAAGATATGAGACACAAGATCTTGTTTCTGTGTTGATAGGAAGGAAACTGATGATTCAAAGGGGGACAGTGCAAGGACCCAAGTCCTTGAGAAATCAGGAGGGTCTAGGAACAGGGTATCAAGGGCCCTTCCTAGGGATAGGAACACTTTTTTTTTTTTTTTTTTTTTTTTTTTTGAGATGGAGTCTTGCTCTGTCACCCAGGCTGGAGTGCAGTGGCACAATCTTGGCTCACTGCAACCTCCACCTCCCAGGTTCAAACAATTCCCCTGCATCAGCCTCCTGAGTAGCTGGGACTACAGGCGTGCACCACCACACCCTGCTAATTTTTGTATTTTTAGTAGAGACAGGATTTCACCGTGTTGGCCAGGCTGGTCTCGAACTCCTGACCTCGAGTGATTCACCTGCATTGGCCTCCCAAAGTGCTGGGATTACAAGCCTGAACCACCGCGTCTGACCAGGATAGCAACGCTTTTGATTATGCCAGGAGGGAAGAAGAAGATGGAGTAGATGTACATTTGTTTGTAGATTTACTGAGGGAATTTCCATCTGATGATGTCTCTTTGAGGCAAGATCATCTCATGAAAATGAAGTGGGGAATAGAAGGTATACCAAGTCATCTTGGAGAATGGGAAATAGAGCTTACCTCAAACCTTGAATTAAAGGCCAATTTGAAGTTTATGATCACAGATTTCAGTTTAAAAAAAGCCTAGCTGCGAAATTCTGTTTATAAGCAGAAAGTTGGGTAGATATTTGGCTTCATCCTGGCTTGGAGTATTGCCAGGTAGGTATGAAGGAGGCACAGAAAAGCAAGGGAATGGACAGTACTTGCACTGGAGTAATTATAATGGTAGGAAAGTGATTCTCAATTCCAGCTGCCCATTGGAATCACCCATGGACCTTTCAAACATCCTGATTTAATAGGCCTAGGATGGGGCACGGGCACTGATTTTTTAAGTTTGTTTTTTTTTTGTTTGTTTGTTTGTTTTTTAAGAGACAGGGTCTCACTCTGTCACCCAGACTGGAGGGCAGTTGCGTGATCTCGGCTCACTGCAGTCTTGACCTCCTGGGCTTAAGGAATCCTCCCACCTCACCCTTCCGAGTAGCTAGGACTGCAGGAGTGTCCCATCACACCTGGCTGTTTTTTCACTTTTTGTAGAAATGGCTTCTCACTATGTTGCCCAGGCTGATCTCAAACTTCCAGGCTCAAGTGATCCACCCGCCTCCCAAAGTGCTGGGATTATAGGTGTGAGCCACCATGCCCAGCTGGCACTGATATTTTTTAAGAGCTCATGTCATGTGCTTCTCACGTGCAGTTGGTGTTGAGAATCACTATATAGACCATGAACCTAAGCTGTGTCACGAGGGAAGACAGGAGACTAATAAAAAAGTGAGAAAGTGGTGGGTCAATGAAATTGAAATCACAAAAGCAGCCATGAATTATAGCAGTGGAGTACTAGAGCAAGTCAGCTGGAGGGATGGGAGTTTACGATTGGTAAGTAAATATTTGTGAGGTTTTGAAAATGGTCTAGTCGTAGGAGTGGATTCCCAAGACAGAGTGAAGAAGGTCATTGTAGGTGAGCAGGCAAAGAATGTGAGGCCAGAATTTTGAGTGGAGTATCCACATGGACACTGAAAATGGGTGAAAAGGAATGCTGGGCCATGAGTTAAATTCTCCTGTGGATGATAGGGAGTGACCAAGGTGGCAGATGGGAGTCAGGGAGGGTGGTGTCACTACAGAGTGGCTCAGACAACCCGGGAAGAGGGCTCTTTGCAGGAGGAACAGGGAGAACTGGCCCACCAGAAACAATAAACATGAACGTCACAGAAGACAAGGATCTCTTTTCCTGGCCTGGAGGTGGGATGAAGTCTCAGCTTCCAGGTGAAGTGAAGGCTTCAAGGGATGGGCGAGCTAGTGTCAGTCATGACATGATGGTGGAAGAAGCCTTTGGAGATGGGGACGATGGAGCAGAGTCTACGGAAGACAGATGTGGAGTCTCAGAGGCCCCAGTGTGTATCTGGGAGGGAGAGGCGGTGTGGGGGATCGGGGGAGACTGTGGGATTTACGAGAGGATGGCATGAGAGGTGGTGATGTTGAGGGACAAATGGGGAGGCTTGGTCTCCTGAGGAGGAATGGAGACCATGGGGACGTGGAACAGGATGAGCTAGTCTTCTGCAGCACAGTGGGCCTCTTTTGATTTTTGTCCCCATTACTTATCTCAATAGTGTGCTTCTAGCTAGCTATCTCTGGCTTCACAGGGTAGGGTAGGACTTTGGGGTGAATAAAACAAGGAAAGCAATTGGGAGGTGGGCAGAGCAGTGTTGTAAAAAAGAAGCTTATAAAAAGGAGAGAGAGAAGCAGACATCAGCCCACATGTAGTGGAGGAATATGACCTGGGACACTAGCGGCGTCTAATACAGGAGGTCTTCAGGCTCCATTCAACCCTGTCCAGCTACAGATGGAACTGAGGCTCAGATATGGGAATGACTTGTCCAGGTTCACCAGTCAAGGGGAATGCCATCCTGAGTCCATAGCAGATGCGCAGAGGTCTCCAGGAGACAAAGTCCTCACATGGGTCCAGGCCAGGACTCAGGCCCACCCTCCCTCTTCCCTCTGAGCCCCAGGATGGAGACGCTGCACAGGGACTTGTTGCCAGTGTCACTTTATTTGGAACATGCTAATGCCAAGTCATGGGCCCCCAGTTGGGGGCAGGTGGGAGAGCGTGGAAGGACGTGGTCAGTGCCACTGAGTCCCACAATCACAAGAGGGATGGCTGTGGACTCACCCAGCGGAGCCTCTTAGCGCTTTGAGAAGTCACCTCCTAGGGGACAGGAGAGATGGGTTAGTAAGAGAGGCAGAGTGGTCAGGCTGGTGCCAGGAAGACGCCCAGAGCCAACACCAGGCCTTCCACTGTGCTCCACCCAGGCGGCACGGGTGCCTTCCACCTCTGTTTCCCCTTCATCTGCCACACAGTGGGACCTCAGGTTACCATATGGCAGGTACTTAACAGAACTAGGCACCTGCCAGCCACTTCACATGCATGCCCTCACCAAGTCCACCCAACAAGCCCGCACAGCAATGTCAGCCTTGCTTAAAAGATGAGGTCAGGGGGCTGGGTGCAGTGGCTCCTGCCTGTAACCCCAGCACTTTGGGAGACCGAGGCAGGTAGATCACTCGAGCCCAGGAGTTCAAGATCAGCCTGGGCAACATGGTGAAACCCCATCCCTACAAAAAAAAAAAAAAAAAGATGATGTCAGGGAGGCTGAGCAAGGAAACAAGAAACAGATGAGCTGGGGTTTGAACTAGGTGCAATTACTCCAGACACCCACGCTTATGCATGATAGGAGACGAAATTAACAAGAACACTGAGAAGAAGGAAAAACGTGGACTGGAAAGACTCAAGGAAGAAGGATGGAGTGAGGAGCTACACGTGTGTTCCTGGGTCTGGGTCACAATACTGGGTCCTTGCCCGGGCTCCTGCCCCATCCCCTCCCTGCCCAGACCCACCTTGGCAGGAGCTGCACTGGCAGCTGTGGATGACCAGCAGCACCACGGGCTCTGTGTGGCCACCCAGACAGCGCAGGTTCAGGATCCGCACAGGGCTCTCTGGGTCTAGACGGTAGCTGCAGCAGTCACACTGGCTCTGCAGGTATGGCTCCTGGGCGAGAGGGAGTGGGTGAACTAGGGCCAAATGGAGTTTCCTCCCCTCCCTTGGCCTTCCCCATCTTAGGCGGGGTGGGATGGTGGGAGGGCCAGATCCCACCCTCTTCACTGAGCAGGGGGGGCTGGGCCACTGCCAAGCCCCTTTTGCAAGAAGCCCACCTCCTTCACTCCCACTGTCTGAATGTCCAACAACCTACAGGTTAAACGAATACTTTTAATGTTCCCATCAGTGCCTCCTGGCTGCAGGGGGAAGGACATACTTCTACTGCAAGGGGCTTAGAGTCTAGTTGGACAGACAGACTTATAATATATGAAACTACAAATAAGTCAGTTCTAACTGCATAGTTCTGATCCCAAGTGCAAAGTGAGTTCTCACTCCAAAGCAGATCCCTGTGCACTGTGGTTAAAGCACCTCTATCAGAGTCCTATGGGCATATCATTTAATTTTATGTATAATTCTATTTATAATTTTACTTTGAAATGGGTAGTACATTCATACAATGCCAGGTTCAAAAACTGCAAGAGGTTATTCAGCGAAAAAATTTCCCTCCAATTTCTATCCCACTATCAATTTCTTTCCTCAGGAAAAAAAAAAGCATCTCTTAATTACTTTCTCTCTTTTCTCTATGTTTTAAAAATTCTAAAAGTGTGAAAAAAAAATTACGAAAGTGATTTGGGAAAGTATTTCCAGGAGGTCCAGGGCGCGCCTGGGGGAGCTGTAGAGCGGCCGAGGGTTGAGGGGCTGTGTCTTTGGGGACCAGGTAGGAAAGTATCTTTGTCTTCCAGGATGAGATAAACCAGGTGGGCTGAGGCAGAAGGGATGGCCGCAGAGTGCTGGGAGGTGGGCCCAGGGGCAGGCGGGAGTAGCGTGAGTGAAGCTGGAGAGAGGACCCTGGCAGGAGGCAGCTCAGGTCACAGCTCATCAGGCTCAGGCTGAGGGGAGTCAGGGTGGGCACAGAGCCCCTTGGAAGATCCTAAGAAGGATCAGGGGCTTCTGGGTCCACAGAGGGCAAACGCAGAGCGGAGCCACCTGCCCAAGACTCAGAGCCAGCCTGGCTTGGACAGCTTGCGGGAAATGTGTGCGGTGATCCTATCTGTAGCAAGTGCATTCCGGCAGAGCTCTCATGCACCGTGTGATGGGTTCTGATGTCAGAGGCTAGCTTAGCTCCTCCATGCCTTTCTTTGCTGGGCTCCTGGCTCATTGCCTTGAGGGGCACAGTGGGCACACTCTGGGAATGGTGTGGGGCCACAGAAGACCTCTGTGGGAGGGGGTCAGGCACCCAGTGAAACCTCTGGGCCAACCCGCAGGTGCACACCACTGCCTTGGGGAAAGCTCTGACCATCTGCCTCCCCGACTCCACTGTTATCTCCATGAGAAGCACCTTGTGCCTCATGGCCTCTGGCTCTGCCCAGGTCCCAGGCTCAGGGCAGCCCTCGGTGGCCACTGGCCAACGTGATTCCCCTGGCCTGGACAGCAGGTCCCTGGCTCACCTCTGGCATGACGTGGGTGCTGGATGGGCAGTACCCACTGCAGTAGCTCACTTCTACCTGGTCCAGGTAGCAGGTCCCTTTGGTGAAGTTTCGAAGCTCCGTGAGGAGCTGGCAGGAGGGCGACTGCTCTTCTGTGGGGAAGGGCATTGAGTGGCAGGAGGTGGGGGTGGGGCACAGGAGGCAGAGGTGACCGAGGGGACTGTTGGGGGGGGAGGTACAGGAGAACGAGGTGACAGAGGGACTGCAGGGGAAAACAGGAGGAGGAGGTGACAGAGGAGACTGTGGGGAGGGCACAGGAGAAAGAGGTGACAGAGGGGACTGTGGGGGGGAGGCACAGGAGGAGGAGGAGGTGACAGAGGGGACTGTGGGGGGGAGGCACAGGAGGAGGGGACTGAGGGGACTGTGGGGGAGGATACAGGAGGTGGAGGGGACTGAGGGGACTGTGGAGGGGACACAGGAGGAGGAGGGGACTGAGGGACTGTGGAGGGGAGACAGGAGGAGG